>NC_090444.1:1344567322-1344777322 GCF_031143425.1 Pleurodeles waltl | reverse complement strand
GGGCTTTCCTTTCATGTCTCTGTTAGCATTTCTGCAGCCCGATCATAAAGCGATAGGATTGCAGAAATGCCCACTCGACACAGGGAGTTTTTTTTTTTCATATTTATTAATAATGGCTGTGGCCCCTTGGGCAAGGGTCACTCCCTAGGGGACCAAATTGTTTTAATGCCTTTTCTGCCCTCCCCCCCAACCTACGAGGCTGATCGGCCTACTGTAATTTGCCCCCCAGGGGAACGACCCTTTCCTAAGGGGTCGCTCGCCTTGCGTGAAATTGACGCAAAACAAATAAAAATCCCTGGTGTCTAATGGTTTCTGCCCCCCTTGGGGGTAGTTTGGCCTCATAAAAATAGACTGAGGTCCCTCCCCATGGGGGCACATTACTATTGGCCTACATTTGGAAGGCCCATATGCCCACAAAGGGGTAGAAAGCCCGCCAGAGACCAGGGAAGATTTTTTTTTTCTAAAAAATAAAAGGAGGGTGGGGGTATGGCCATACCCCCTCCCCAAAAAAATGGGGCCAAAGTTGTTCTGCCCACCGGTGGTCAGATGGGGCAATTACCCCCAATCCACTCATGGAGGGAGGGTGGTGGGGAGGACAGAAAGCCTACTAGATGCAAGCGAATTAAGAAATAAAAAAAAAAGGGGGCTGGTGGCTACCAAACAGTATAGGCATGGTTATGGCCCCCACCCCTGCTGAAGGGGGTTACAGTCTTTCAGCTCTCCTCTGCACACTAAAACATATTATCCCACGGCAAGCAAGAGGACATTTGATTATTTTTTGGTTTTGGTTTTACATCTAAGCCATGAGAGCTTGGCTAACTCTCAAAATTGTCCCACTTGGAATGGTGAGGGCTGCACTTTTTGGACTTTGGGACGCTGCCATGTAGAAAAATCAACAAGACCTAGACACATCTGAAAGCTAGACTTCTGGGTGAGTCCAGGGTGGTGTGCTGTAAAAGCACTCCACACCATTTTCTTACCCAAAATGCACGGCAAACCTCCAACTTTGCTGGAAATCACACATTTTTCCCAAATTTTGTAATGGAACCTTCCGGAATCTGCAGGAATCCACAAAATTGCTACCACCCAGCATTGTCGCATCTATACCAAAAAAAATTCTGCCCCACTTGTCAGCTGAATTTATTTTTATTTATTTTTTTTCTCTTTCAAACTGCTCTTTTGGACCCGCTTTGGTTCCCCCTCAATTTCGACATGTTTTTTGCTCTTCCCTGTCACAGGCCCTTGGCCCACCTACACAAGTGAGGTATCATTTTTACCGGGAGGCTGAGGGGAACGTTGGGTGGTAGGAAATTTGTCCTGGTGCAGTGGTCTCACACGGAAATGTGGGAAAACGTAATTTCTTTTTAGTTAAATTTGAGGTTTGCTGAGGATTCTGGGTTGAAAAATACTGGAGGATACACACACGTGACACCTCCCTGGACTCCCTCGGGTGTCTAGTTTTCCGAAATGTTTGGGTTTGGTAGGTTTCCCTATATGGCGGCTGAACCAGGACCAAAAACATTGGTGTTCCTCCCTCTTCCCCCCACCGCAAAAACAGGTAGTTTTGTATTTGATCATTTTGATGTGTCCACAGTGTTTTGTAGCATTTCCTTTCGCGAGCACTAGGCCTACCCACAAAAGTGAGGTACCATTTTTATTGTGAGACTTGAGGGAATGCTGGGTAGAAGGAAATGTGTGGCTCCTCTCAGATTCCAAAACTTTCTATCACCGTAATGTGAGGAAAAAGTGTTTTTTTGCCACATTTTGAGGGTTACAGAGGATTCTGGGTAACAGAACCTGGTGAGAGCCCCACAAGTCACCCCATCCTGGATTCCTCTAGGTGTCTACTATTACAAAATGCACAGGTTTTGTAGGTTTCCCTAGGTGCCAACGGAGCTAGAGGCCAAAATTCACAGCTAGGCACTTTCCAAAAAACACATCAGATTTCAATGTAAAAATGTGATGTGTCCATGGTGCGTTTTCTGTTGCTGGCATAAGGCCTACCCATGCAAGTGAGGTACCATTTTTTTGGTGAGACTTGGGGGCAATCAGAATAAAAGAACAAGTGTTATTGCCCCTTGTCTTTCTCTACATTGTTTCCTTCCAAATGTAAGACAGTGTGTAAAAAAGACATCTATTTGAGAAATGCCCTGTAATTCACATGCTAGTATGGGGACCCCGAAAGTCTGATATGTGCAAATAATAACCACTGCTTCTCAGCACCTTATCTTGTGCCCATTTTGAAAATATAAAGGTTTACATGATACCTATTTTTCACTTTTTATATTTCACCAAATGAATTGCTGTATATCCGGTGCACAACGAAAACTCATTCTAAGGTGCAGCTCCTTTATTGGCTCTGGGTACCTAGGGGTCTTGATGAACCTGCAATCCCTATATATCCCCGCAACCATAGGAGTCCAGCAGACGTAACGGTATATTGCTTTTGAAAATCTGACATGGCAGGAAAAAGTTACAGAGTAAAACGTGGAGAGAAATGGCTGTTTTTTTCACCTCAATTTCAATATTTTTTTATTTTAGCTGTTATTTTCTGTAGGATCTACACAAATGACCCCTTGCTGAATTAAGAATTTTGTCTACTTTCCAGAAATGTTGAGCTTTCCAGGATCCAGCATTGGTTTCACACCCATTTCTGTCACTAACTGAAAAGAAGCTAAAAGCACAAAAATTTGTAAAAATGGGGTATGTCCCAATAAGATGCTCAAATTGTGTTGAAAAATTTGGTTTTCTGAGTCAAGTCTGCCTGGTCCTGAAAGCTGGGAAGATGGTGATTTTAGCACCGCAAACCCTTTGTTGATGCAATTTTCAGGGGGAAAAAAACACAAGCCTTCTCCAACCCTTTTTTCCCCATTTTATTTTTTTATTTGACATTTTTGCTGTATTTTGGCTAATTTCTTGGTGTTCTCCAGGGGAACCCACAAACTCTGGGTACCTTTAGAATCCCTAGGATGTTGGGGGAGAACAGAAATGACACATATTTGGCGTGGGTAGCTTATGTGGACATAAAGTTGAGGGCCTAAGCTCAAACTGCCCCAAATGGCCAAAATGGCCAAAAAAGGCCTGGCACCTAAGGGGGAAAAGGCCTGGCAGCAAAGGGGTTAAGCATAGGTTAGTTTAGTGACCTTTGTGGTTTACCTTGACAAGGATTGTGGCAGATAGAGAAGAGCTCGACCTACCTTAATCAACAACCCAATTTCTCACACAGGCAGTATGACACATAGGACATAATAAAGTCATTTTAATAAATTCAACTGCGTGTCTCACAGCCCACCACTTTGCCATGTTTTACAGCCGCACATTGCTGTACTCATTATATGTGTTTCCTCGAAGTACATGTACTATACTTTGCTTCATTAAATGGGGGACACAACTGATGGCTTTGATAAAGCTTGTTTGTCACCAGCCCCTTACTTCATGTCTCCTAATAATGGTTTTGTCTTTCTCTTAGTCTCCCTGATCCTTTATCACTAGTAAAGTATTTTCGACAACCCTGCCTTACTCTAATTCTGATATATTATTGCCCTCTTTTCATGCTATATTGTGTTTGCTAAATGGACCACAAGCGTTGACAAATCCTAGTAGATTTATGTAGGCACTGGCAGTCAAATATAAAATATATCAGGCCAGAGTGTCTTTCTTAAGCAACTGATTTAAGCAGTATAAAATCATGTGCCATTGGAGCAGAAGATTGAGAGTCCGCAAATGACTAGGAATGAAAAGTGCCTTTCACCCCTGACTGGACTCTTTCCTTATGCATCGGAAGTAAGATTTGTTCATTGTACACTTGATTATCAAAGGTTTGACAAGCAAAACATTGTGAATAAAGCTTCTTAACATCCTAATCCAGAAGCCGGCATAAAGAAAAGTATGGAGGAAACGTCATAATCAAACTACAAACTCAAAAAAAAAAATCACACACAAACAAACAAAAATGGATGTAGCTTCTGCAAGACTCCAATTTTTAGGATGATTGATACACATTTTGCTCTCAAGAACAAATTAATAATTGATACATTTAATCAAAGATTAGTTAGAGTTGGTCAACGCTTCAGTCACACCTACATTCTGACTAGATTATTATTCCAACTTGCAATCAGGTCTACACTATGCTCTTTCAAGAACAGGTCGCCATGCCTCGCTTACAAACCCACTTGAGCCAATGGTCATTGACAGAAGAATGTTGTATAATTGTTACCGTAAAAAAATTCAATTGCGCCCCACCAACGATATAAATCCAAATTGTGCGCCACAACAAGAGTGATGATTATGGCTTTCCGAATTAGACAATTAGCTCAAATCATAATGTTAACTAAGTTCAACTTCCACCCACCAGCAGTGGTAGCCTACGCAATCTCTTCTCTTTCCCAACAGAGAAGAGATCAGATCCACTGGGGATTTCCTGTGTTTGAATAATGTGTGAGAGGGAACACTACCGGAGTAAAAGTGGAACGGCGTTTCCGGACATCGATGGGTAATAACCAGTTGTTAAGCTGGACTACTCTACACCAAACCACCAGCGGTGTTGTTAGGGTGCAGTTTAGAAGCACGGTGACGGTCCGCACCTCACCACTTCTGAGAAGCAGTCAGAAGTGTGAATGCAATTTACAGAGAAATACCTCATTCCTGCGCCCGACCTCGGTCCCGGCTGCTGTTAGTACCTGAGAAAGCACGATATTGTGTTCTGTCTCTTCCGCTAAAGCTCATTTTGCCTGCCCTCTGATGGATGAGTGGACAGACGGATGGATGAAAGGCTGCTCGTCGAGACCAGGGCTGTCGTAGAGCTCCGCTGGGAGCTGCAGTAATTTCACATCCTTTGGAGCTCCGTCATGATGGATAGAGCGCTCTCAGCTTTCTCCGAAGCACCATCGATCCACGCGTTACCTAAGCGGCCAGGATGGCAGCGATATTAAAAACATACAATCGTGTTAAAGTTCTTCGGATGTAAACCTCATACAACAACAAAAACAAAAATAGAGGGAGAGTGTTTTGTGGCTATGGACTGTTTTATGCTATGCAATGAAACCGAATCAGGACGAACAGCGGAAACCACCTAGCCGACAGCAAAGTAGCTGCACACCTGACATAGTGAGAAGATCGAAATAGGATATTTAACTACAAAGCAAACAACATATACGGCAGGATCGAACACCCTTGAGGGTATTTGCATTCTGCTGTTGAAAAAAATGCATTAAACAATTATACAGGTAATATTAGTTGCTGTCTAGCGTTTACATTATTTTTCTTATCTTTAGCAAAACAGTTATAAGAAACACATCTCTGTATGATAAATACTAGGCTGGTTCTCCCTGGCTTAACACTGTTGGGAATACAAATCCTATCCGTGTACTTGTTGAAACTCAATTTGCTGTGCAGTATGCCAACACAGAGATGACCCCAGAATCAGAGAAGAGGGATTAAGAAAGGAAGAGAGGTTGGTGGAAGGGATATCCCTTCTAATTGGGGAGGATATCCCGTTTACTGTATTACAAATGCCATAGGCTATTACGTACTTGTTTTGAGGCAGATGATACATCTTCCATGTTCATGGTGGAATATCTCCTGTGCCAAAATCTCTAAATAAGGCCTAAAGTTTTAAACAGATGTTCTTACTATTACAACTCCAATGAATATGTACCTCTTAAAGCTAATATTTCAGCCTGCGCCTTCTGACTCAGAAAAACCCTGTAGTCCAAAACCCTTGTCTCTTGATGCATCTAGTAGAGCTTGCTATCGCATTACCTGCAACCATTTTCTTTGAGGTAACTCTAGAACCTCTAGACTTTGCAAGAAAGTATTCAGAAGTTCTATTTCCAAATGGATTTTTACATTACCTGGCATAGTGGCGATATCACTAACCCTCCCCAATGACATTGGTAAATGACTCAGGCCCTCATAAATGAGTTATCTTCTCCATGTTTCAGTGGCTGGTGATACAATTTTCAAGGCTTCTGTGTAGAAGCGTTACCAATATGTTACCTTTCAACAACTGTTTTTCATGTTCTCCATTTTCTTACATTCTGTATTAAAAAATGTCATTTACTGCTTCTGGAATTCATGATGGGTCACTTGATGGTGACTGCATTTCACATCAAGTTGAGCACAGCCAGTCTTGACAAGTAGTATCATACTGTGCCGAGCTAGTCTTTTGTAATATATGTGTGAACGAGCTTGGCTTTTACTAATACCCTGTCAAGCAGCACACCATGAGCAGGGCAACTGCAATAATAAGATTATGTGGCTGTTGCATTCTTTTCATATTTATGCATTTGTAACAGATACTGCCTTCTACTGTATAACCTCCAGAGTTTAACAAAACTCTCTTTCTAGGTCAAATGGATTAAAAGCTGCCAACATTGCAGCCACACAAATCACTGAGCAGTGGAGAGGCATTCATAAGTTGACATTACAGCATTTCAGCCGCTTATTCCTGTATTTGGTTGGTAAACTGGTAATAATGATGTGAAACCTTTCTTAAGATTTGTAAAAATGACAAGATAATGAAGTAATGTCATCACAAAATGTGATGCATTATGCCTCATAATTTGCCCTTTATTGCTGCATAATTGAGTCAACCATGCCACAAAATGTGGTCCTCGCCACTACATAATACCAGTGGCTCTGGCAGTGGGTGATGACTGCATCTAAAATATAATGCAGACACATGGAGTGAAACTGAAATGCTAGACAAACTAATACGTTGAAAATGGATTGCTCTGGTAGGAAGGCTTAGTGTTATAAAATAATTACTCCAGACATCTTTGTGTATAGCTGATTGGTGGACTAGTGACTTGTGTGTACATAGACCTAGGAGGTCCCAGCTTGGGAGTGAAGGCACTGCGAGTATGTAGTCCAGTTGAAATATATATTACAGTCAGTGTGTAATAGGCTCTACACACTGCCAGAAAACATGCAAAAGACTTAGGGGGAATATCCTAACACTTCACTAGGTTTGCATCATAAAATAAGGCAAACTCAGGCAAAGTGTTATGATTTACTTTCCAACAGAAATTCTGATTTGCATTTGAAAATTGTCTATTGTAATGCAAAGTAGAGCTACATGCTTCTTTACCAGAGGGGCGTTGCATGGGTGGTAAATGGGCATTTCCATCCTACCACCCTTGGTTTTTGATGCAAAGCTGTATCTATTAAAAATAAGTGGACAGGATTTTGTGCCAAAATGTCTGCTTCCTCAAGGCAGTCATACAGTTTGAGACAAGTTATTCTCTCAACTTGTAGAACTTTGCCTACATACTTCACTTTATAGCATACACACAGAGTGGGGGAAAGTGCTAAAGAGCAGCCTTCCACTCCAATACCTATACCAGGCATCCCATAACCACACTTGCATTATTGCAGAACATATATTACAATGAAGCATTCTTGCAAACTATGACTATATGCCTGCCTTTCTATTTCACTTCAGAACTTTGAGATTGTATGTGTATCAGCATCTGTGGCATCGCAGACCACAGACACTTTCTATAGGAATGCCCCGAGGCCAGTCCCTCTTAAAAAGGTAGTGTCTCCTATACCCTTGCCCTGCTCCACACAGAGAAACAGAAATAATGCAAGGCGTGCCTCAACGAATTATGAGGCTGTAAAGAAGATTGCCACATAAACCAACAAATGGTCATCGGGCAGGCGGGCTCCAAACCCTTTACGAAACAACAGCGTCTCACAAATGACACATGCACTTGCAGGCTCGACCCTAAAAAAAAGGCATGGAATGGCACTTAGTACCATCTGAGGAAGGGGTGGGGGAGCTCCGCACAGAGTACCTCTGACACACCAACACGCCGCTGGCACCACTTCAAAATCATCATGTAACCACAAGAACTATTAAACTCAGAACCTTGAAATTAGGACTGATCTCCCAAAGCCCTCCTCCAAGAAGGAAAAGCATCCCTGTCCGTCAGGAATGTTCCCCAAGAGACAGACTTGCTGGTTAGTCAGTGGTCTCTGGTCTCACTCTCAGCAGGCACACTAAAGTGCCTTGCAGTGATTCAGTTTGCAGAGTGTGCTATATTAAATATGCTTTGCTATGTTTCATACATGGCTTGCTATTTTATGAATGTATAGTATTCTGCTGATGATTTGTAGGTAACTGAATGTGCTGGCAAGAGAGCTTAGGCTATGAACAAATTCTAATTGTGTTTTTCGTGAAGGGAGCTCAAAATAAAGTGGAACATGTTAATCACATGCCACGTAAACTGTGGGCTCTTTTTCCTCATCTGAAATTATTTGAGCCCATTTTCTGTTTTGATAAAGAGAATAGGTAAAATGGCAATCTCCAAACCCCACATCTATATCAAACTAGCCCACGAAAGGAATGGGTTGCTGACAGTTGTATAAGCTGTACTTTAGTTCTGCACATGGGCGAGGAGGAGCAGAGCCAAAATGTTGCTGCACATGACAAGTAACACTACAGGGAACAATGGGTGGCTTTAAAGCAGGATTAAGGAGGATATGTTGGTCATATGTTTCCGGTGTTTAGTGGGCAGTGTAAGGGTGGGAATGACAGGTAGAAAATGTTTTTTGTGATGTCAAGCAGACTACGGTGTATGCCAAGGACAATGTTTAAATGAGGACATGTTTCAGCCCTGGTCTATATAAAAAGTGGTCTTCAGCACTTAGGTTGAGTGATTTTGAGGAAGTCTCGCCTCAAGCACACGTTTCTGCACCCACTGTCTGTTAAACAGTTACAATGCATTTCTAACTTTTAGTCCATTTATCAAGTATTAACATTGTCTGCTTTGTCAAACAATTCAAGCCACTCCTGCCAGGATATTTAAAGAACCTTTAATGTATAGAAGAATAGCACAACTTCATGCATTGACACTTATACGGGGCAAACTTGCCAGGATAGAAACAGAGAAATCAGTGGGGATTTTATTTCCAATTAGCACTACACATTTACCATTAGATTTTGGTACAAATTCACAAAGTTACGTGGAGATGTAATTTTCACAGAACTACATTATTCATTGTTATGTGGTCGATTCAAAACTCGAGTACAAGCTACATATAATAAAACAGCAATTTAGGTAATTCACTTCATTGTATTCATCTTTTGCCTTCCTTACGTGTTCCTGTATACTGAAACAAATCCATCTATTTACATACAACTAGCGTTAAACAAGCATTGGCAAACCCATCTGATCTAGCCTTCGCAATCTGCTGCATTTTGTCTCCCCATCGGAAGCAAAAGCAAAAATAAATAAGAGTCTGACTAAACGTGGAGACCGTATGCTTGCAACAAAATATTTAAAGTGAAATATATATATTATTTCAATAGACCATAACTGCATTTTCCTATCAGACATGATTACATATTACAGCAAAGGAAGCCATGATAGATTTAATGTACTTCCCAGAGATATACGATTCCTATTTGAGTAAAGATGCATAGGGTATCAATTGCTGTAACCTGAAGACAGTTTAGACCCAATAAAACCTATTTAAGAAAAATAAATAATGGAAAGAAAACAAAAAACACTGGTGATGTGAACAATCTATGGCACTTATGTGGATTTAAGACAGCTGTCACAGGTAATCCGGCAGAAGACAGTCTCAAACAGTAGGAAAGAGGCAAGGTCCTTTGAGTAGGGCCCATTTCCACATGATGTATCCTTTAGTGGACATAAGCATAATTAATGACTTGAGTTTAAGACATTGAAGGATAACTGCTGACCCCAAGCCGCTTTAATTTTTTATATATGTATTTTTTATTTTATTTTTTGTCATGGACAGTTTTATGCTAGCTCTTGGACAAAGACACGTGCTTTGGATGAAACCATTTCTGGTGCTCACTTAAGTGAGCTTAAGTTTAATTTCCAACACGTTTGTTTTGTTTAATGTAAACTACACCTCAACCAGCCTTTACATTAAGAAACCTGCTTTAGTCACACATGAGTTACATATTTATATTTTGTAATGACCAATTCTCAATTTGAGCCGTGGTAGCAGGCGGGGCCCACTTGCACTCTTTTTTGGGGACTGGCACTTGTCTTCCCAAACTTTGTTGCACAGAAGAAAAGCACAAAAGTCAGACCTGCGGAAGAGAAAGGTAGAAAACCAGTGACAAATTGTAATTGTAATTGTAATCGTATTTATATAGCGCTTACTACCCATGACGAGGCGTCGAAGCGCTTTTCGATGAGTAGCACGCTACTCCGGTACCCAACAAGAATTAGTGATGGATTAGTATAATTTAATAAGGAGTACAGTTTTAGTATTATTATGAGTTAATTTGAGTTGCGGATATGAGAGTTTGTTAGTTAGATTGACTGGAGTAATGGAGGGCTGGAGGAGGAAAGAAATCCAGAAGTGTTAATTGGGAGTTTATCCTTCATTTGCTCAATCCAAAGGCTTGAGATGAATAAAAGGGGGGCGGAGGGGAAAGAGGATGTGGAAGAGTTAGGGAGAGCATAGTAGCAGGGTGAGATGAATGCAGGAGAATTTAGTAGGGTTGTGTGGGAGGTCACAGAGGTAGAGTGAGGTTTGGTGAGTTAGATGTGGGGGTGGAGGGATGAGCTTAGGCAGAGATATTTAGGAGATGGAAGTGGTCGAAGGGATTTGGGATGAGTCCGAGTGAGAATGGAGGATAGTTTGATAGAGACATGACATAAGAGCGATGAGTAGATAAGTGTGATAAAAAGAGAGCAGAAATTCATAGAAACATGCCAGGCACAGAAACAACATATTCACATATATATATATATTTATACACACACACACACACATGACTATACACACACATCTGCACATACAATACATAATTAGAAACATGGGTAAAAAATACTTAGTCGTCCATCCATCATCCTGGTAAAAAGGCGGGAACTCCCCCACCTACCTCGAGGGTGGACGGGGCGTGGCCCAGCGGGCGGAGCCCACAGGTGCTCCACAAAGGGAGAAACCCTCCACTCTGTGTCTCCAGCAGAGGAAGACAGAAACCGCGCGTCCCAGTCAGACACAGACCACGCTCCAGCACATCATCAGCTCACCTCCAGGAAGGATTCCAGATCCCCTCCGCCATGGGATCTCTGAGCGCACAGCCCCGCCCCGCCCCGCCACGCCCCATCCCTGCTAAGCCCAAGAGCCAGGGTGGGCCGTCCTTTCCAGAAGGTGAGCTTCAACCGTGGCATCTGCCGCGTCCACATTGTACACTAGGGTACGTGATGGGCCACGGGGGCAAAACGTCTTCAGCAACCTTGTGTGCCCCCGGCAATGTCATTGCCACTAGTGCGTCCCCGCGGAGATGTCCTCGCGCCCCTGCGCATCAACAACGCACCACGCGAGTCGGCGGCAAACGCAGTGGGGTCGCCTTGGAAAGCTGTCCATCATTCTGGCAAGAGGCGGGAATTCCCCTACCTACTTCGAGGGTTGACGGGGCGTGGCTCAGCGGGCGGAGCTTACAGGTGCTTCATAAAGGGAGAACCTTCTACTCTGTGTCTCCAGGAGAGGAAGATAGAAACCGCGCGTCACAGTCAGATACAGATTACGCTCCAGTACATCATCAGTTCACCTCCAGGAAGGATTCTGGATCTTCCTCTGCTATGGGATCTCTGAGCGCACAGCCTTGCTTTATCTTTGCCAAGCCCGAGAGTTAGGGTGGCTTGTCCTTTCCAGAAGCTGAGCTTCGACTGCGGCACCTGCTACGTTTATATTGGTAAGTGCTTCCTTTGAGGTTTAGTTTCTGTAAAATGAGCATCGTGGCCTACAAAACCGGAGTATTTTCTACGAGTATGTCAGTAAGCGTTACCTAGCATGTTTTATATACCCTGTTTATATTGTACACTAGGGGTACGTGATGGGCCACGGGGTAAAACGTCTCCAGCAACCTTGTGTGCCTTTGGCAATGTTATTGTTACTAGTGCGTCTTTGTGGAGATGTCCTCGTGCTTCTGCGCATCAACAACACACCACCGGAATCGGCGGTAAACGCAGTGGGGTCGTTTTGGAAAGCTGTCCGTCATCCTGGCAAGAGGTGGGAATTCCCTACCTACTTCGAGGGTGGACGGGGCGTGGCTCAGCGGGCGGAGCTTACAGGTGCTTCATAAAGGGAGAACCTTCTACTCTGTGTCTCCAGGAGAGGAAGATAGAACCCGCGCGTCACAGTCAGACACAGACCACGCTCCAGCACACCATCAGTTCACCTCCAGGAAGGACTCCAGATCTTCCTCTGCTATGGGATCTCTGAGCGCACAGCCGTGCTTCATCCTTGCCAAGCCCAAGAGCCAGGGTGGCTTGTCCTTTCCAGAGGCTGAGCTTCGACTGCGGCACCTGCTACGTTTATATTGGTAAGTGCTTCCTGTTGAGGTTTAGTTTCTGTAAAATGAGCATCGTGGCCTACACAACCGGAGTATTTTCTACGAGTATGTCAGTAAGCGTTACCTAGCATGTTTTATACACCCTGTTTATATTGTACACTAGGGGTACGTGATGGGCCACGGGGTAAACGTCTCCAGCAACCTTGTGTGCCTTTGGCAATGTTATTGTTACTAGTGCGTCTTTGTGGAGATGTCCTCGTGCTTCTGCGCATCAACAACGCACCACCGGAAACAGCGGTAAAACGTAGTGGGGTCGTTTTGGAAAGCTGTCCATCATCCTGGTAAGAGGCGGGAATTCCTTTACCTACTTCGAGGGTGGACGGGCGTGGCTCAGCGGGTGGAGCTTACAGGTGCTTTATAAAGGGGGATCCTTCTACTCTGTGTCTCCAGGAGAGGAAGACAGAACCCGCGCGTCACAGTCAGACACAGACCACGCTCCAGCACACCATCAGTTCACCTCCAGGAAGGACTCCAGATCTTCCTGTGCTATGGGATCTCTGAGCGCACAGCCGTGCTACATCCTTGCCAAGCCCAAGAGCCAGGGTGGCTTGTCCTTTCCAGAAGCTGAGCTTCGACTGCGGCACCTGCTACGTTTATATTGGTAAGTGCTTCCTTTGAGGTTTAGTTTCTGTAAAATGAGCATCGTGGCCTACACAACCGGAGTATTTTCTACGAGTATGTCAGTAAGCGTTACCTACCATGTTTTATACACCCTGTTTATATTGTACACTAGGGGTACGTGATGGGCCACGGGGTGAACGTCTCCAGCAACCTTGTGTGCCTTTGGCAATGTTATTGTTACTAGTGCGTCTTTGTGGAGATGTCCTCGTGCTTCTGCGCATCAACAAACGCACCACCGGAAATGGCGGTAAACGCAGTGGGGTCGTTTTGGAAAGCTGTCCATCATCCTGGTAAAAGGCGGGAATTCCTTTACCTACTTCGAGGGTGGACGGGGCGTGGCTCAGCGGGCAGAGCTTACAGGTGCTTCATAAAGGGAGAACCTTCTACTCTGTGCCTCCAAGAGAGGAAGATAGAACCCGCGCGTCACAGTCAGATACAGATTACGCTCTAGTACATCATCAATTCACCTCCAGGAAGGATTCTGGATCTTTTTTTGCTATGGGATCTCTGAGCGCACAGCCTTGCTTTATCTTTGCCAAGCCCGAGAGTTAGGGTGGCTTGTCCTTTCCAGAACCTGGGCTTCAACTGGGGCACCTGCTACGTTTATATTGGTAAGTGTTTCCTGTTGAGGTTTAGTTTCTGTAAAAATGAGCATCGTGACCGAACCAACCGGAGTATTTTCTACGAGTATGTCAGTAAGCGTTACCTAGCATGTTTTATACGCCCCGTTTATATTGTACACTAGGGGTACCTGATGGGCCACGGGGTAAACGTCTCCAGCAACCTTGTGTGCCTTTGGCAATGTTATTGTTACTAGTGTGTCTCTGTGGAGATGTCCTCGTGCTTCTGTGCATCAACAACGCACCACCGGAATCGGCAGTAAACGCAGTGGGGTCGTTTTGGAAAGCTGTCCATCATCCTGGTAAAAGGCGGGAATTCCTTTACCTACTTCGATGGTGGACGGGCGTGGCTCAGCGGGCGGAGCTTACAGGTGCTTCATAAAGGGAGAACCTTCTACTCTGTGCTTCTAGGGGAGGAAGATAGAACCCGCGCGTCACAGTCAGATACTGATTACGCTCCAGTACATCATCAGTTCACCTCCAGGAAGGATTCTAGATCTTTTCTGCTATGGGATCTCTGAGCGCAGAGCCTTCCTTCATCTTTGCCCAGCCCAAGAGTTACGGTGGCTTGTCCTTTCCAGAAGCTGAGCTTCAACTGCGGCACCTGCTACGTTTATATTTGGAAGTGCTTCTTTTGAGGTTTAGTTTCTGTAAAAAAAAATGCGCATTGTCGCCTACCCAACCGGGGTATTTTCTACGAGTATGTCAGTAAGCGTTACCTAGCATGTTTTATACGCCCCGTTTATATTGTACACTAAGGTTACGTGATGGGCCACGGGGTAAACGTCTCCAGCAATCTTGTGTGCCTTTGGCAATGTGATTGTTACTAGTGCGTCTTTGTGGAGATGTCCTCGTGCTTCTGCGCATCTACAACGCACCACCGGAATCGGCGGTAAACGCAGTGGGGTCGTTTTGGGAAAGCTGTCCATCATCCTGGTAAGAGGCGGGAATTCCTTTACCTACTTCGAGGGTGGACGGGGCGTGGCTCTGCGGGCGGATATTATAGGTGCTTTATGAAGGGAGAACCTTGATGAAAGCCAGAATGAATAACTAACCTACAAGAGTCGGTGAGAGTGTGCCTGGTGGTGAATTATGGATACCTACGTTACAATAAAGACTACAGAGTCTTGGTATTTGGCAACCTAAGCCTTAATGAAACCAACTGCGATTTCATAAACAAAAAGTAAAAAAAAAAAATATATTAAGTGACATCTTGGACATATTTACACATTGCATTAAATCTTATAAGTTTACATTGGCAACGATATTCCGTATAGTGCACTTAATGATAAAGTAAAAAGTAGAAGAAACTATTATAACCCGAGAGTACAGTTTTAAAATGTACACCTTAGCTACACACTACTTTCCGTTAGTTTTACACTCATCAGTATACTCGCAAACGTATTACTACTTCAGCTTCTATGGAACAAACAGCTAAAAATGTACAATAAAATGGGTTGTTTCGTTAGTTTAGTGAACACCACAAACCTCCCGTTAAAACTTAATTTCTTTTAGTTACAAAAATATATACATCTACACATATACTATCACAATTTGTAATTCTTTCAAGAAAACCCAACCATGGTACTTAAAAAAATATTGTTTTCCACAAAAACGGCTCAATAGATTATCACCTTGTTTTTCCCGTATCACTAACTTGGCAAAGGAAAAAAAAAAAAAAAATCACATAATAAAAACATGTAGTCAGCACAAATAGCTTGGGAACTCCAAAAAAAAAAACATTAAATAAAGTTTCTTTTTTTCTATACTATATATATTTTTTAAAAAAATAACCATAAAATCTATCAACCCCACCACAACCCCCGCGTCTGACAACCAACAAAGACAGCGACGGTACTGCGCCTGCTGCTTTTATAGCCACAAAAATCCCACGGTCCCTGCTTGCAGATAATGACGTTAATGCCTGCACAGCCAATAGTAAAGAAGAACCTTTAAAAAAATTCAAACTGTCGGCCTCTTACAAAGCTAACTGGCATTAATTATTCAAATTAGGCAAGTCTTTATATCGTCGGCGTCTTTAAGGCTTTTTTTTTTTGTTGTAAGTTTCATTAGTCGGAAGCTCTTCTCTATGAATGTCTTGTTCACCCTTTCAGTTAACACAACATCCAGAAAATTCGTATTGGCCGAGGAAAACAAAATCAGAACATTGACCAACTCTTTTTTTTGGTTTCCAGTTGTAGAGGCTTGGAACCTGTTAATTGAACTTCGCTCTGGTCTAGGAGAGGCTCGTAAATTGTTTGTGCTCGGGGTGCGGTCTGAGTGAAACGTTAATCGCTTTGCACTCAGTTGGGGAGCTGGAAAAGGCTACGTTTTGCTTCACGCTTGTGGGTGCTGTCGGTTTACCGCCAATGGAGCGGCACATTTAAAAGTCTGAAAGACAATTTATCACCTGTTCTACATTGAGTATTGAGGTAATGTAATGTTTGCTGCTGACCAACATGTTCTGTGTGTCAGGAGTCCGAATCTTGCTAAGGTCGGTTATTTCGATTCATTAAATTGGTGTTTGTCATTTGCAGCGCTAGAAGCGATATGTAAGAATAATTTATTATAACTGTTTTGCTTTCATGTACATAAAGCTCTTTCACATTGAAAATGCTACTTTGGGTGCCTCGGAGCATACCTGACCAGCCTGGGTTTGACCTATGTGGAACCTATTTAACATAGAAACTCCCTGACATTCGTTTTGGAAACCCTTGCGTGCGCCCTCCTGGTTAATATTAACTGTGTTGAATTGCACTTTTACTTCGCCTATTTACTTCATCCATCACGATGTTTGACTCAGCCTGTGTTTACTTTCTTTTATTTCATGTTGTCTACAGCAGACCTATGTGGCTCTGTCTTTGGAAAAAACAGGATTGAATCCTTGATATTTTTCTACTTTTATTCGACGATATTGTACATTTATTCTATTTTTACAACTGCATTAGCACCATCAACTGACGTGCCATTTACCCTCTTTTTAGGGTTGGGTTATGAAGCTCGGCTGGGAAATCGTCTCTGGCCGAATGCTGCTACTACCTGCAAGTATCCTTCCCTCCCCCTGGAGTGGATACATTAAACTGCACGAGAGGCTACTTTATAACTTTAGTTCTTTTTGTCTACTCTTGCTGACTGTCTCGCGCTCGTGTGCCAAGATTATATGTCCTCCGTCAAAACAGTAAAACCTGACCTAATTCTTGTTTTTAGCTGTTAGCAAAACTAAGCTACATAATAGTGCCCCTGAGCTGACAAATGCGCAGTCATATAAACCTAAGATTCAGACACCAGAGTCGGACTGGAACAGAAAATGGGCCTTGGCACAAAACACGTGGAACACATTCGTGAATTAGATAACTAACATGTGACCCATGTGATCAAAGTGCGGCAGTTTTGAGTTTGCAAGGACATGCGGTGTAAGTGTTTTGCAGGGTTTAGGTGGGAGCATGGGTGTGAGCTTGCTACAGGAAACCTTTGTGGCATATCAGGGAAGTAAACTGAATATTGACCAGTGAACCGTAAAGAAGGCCCACACGCTGCCCTATGGGACTAGCGGCGCCCATGTGGCATTGCCTTATTCCTCTGTAGGCCAGTCTGACCGTACAGATGCACGAGAAGCGAGGCCGGTCTTTAATGGTTCTTAATGGCATTTCGCCACCAAGTTTATTCCGTTTCTAAAGGACAGAGACCGCAGCAGGGCCCCAGAAAGAAATACCCACACCTTCCCCATTGATTTCCAGCAATAGACGCTGGAAACCACCTGGATTAAGTACAGTACTTGGGGGGCCTAGCCTCCCTCGGTGGGTTTGGGGCGCTACACCCCCAAACATAGATTTTCTTATAGTTGGGTACACGTGCTTTGTTTGGTATGGTGAGGTGTGCATCGGATTTCACCTGATATTTTTACATTTATGCATGCTCAAATACACACACGCTCTCCCTCTCTTTCGAAATTGTCCAAAAGGGTGTTTTTAATTTTACGACGCTTGTGTTGCTTTTACTTACCATACCACTCTGCATTATTGTCCCTTTTCACCGCCTCTTAAGCCCCTCTCTTGCACCTTTAACATTAAATACCTTCATGATTGTTGGAAAATTTGAATCCCGCAGTCTCACTGACCAGGCCATGCCCCTAACACTGTCTAGAGGTCTCACGTAACCTTGCAGTTCAGTGAGGGGTGCTGGCTAAGGCCCCATTTAGAGTCACAAAAATATGAATTGTGTGCCCCATGTTCAAGCAATAATCGTATTTTGGTGCTATTCTTTACACTTTTCAATGTTGGACAATATTAGGGGTGATAAAATTGCCACCCTCATCCCCCCCCCCCTTTGGTGGCCAGAGTAATTGGGGTCTAAGTGAAATATAAGACTTCTCACAATTTTGATAAGTGTCATGAATAGCAAGAGCTCATATTTCACCTCTGGACATATTCTTCGTTTCTCATCAATTGAACCTGAAGATAATGGTGGGTTCATGTGGTGGCCAGATTGTGAAAACCAAAAACTGGGACACTACACAAAGACAGAAGTAGGACTACAGTTTTGCATCAACCAGGTGGCACAGAATGAATGAATGAATAAGTGACAGCGCTCATTAACAAAAGACTGTGGAGCGCTAAGGGGAAACAAATGAAGCATTTACACACAGCAACATAAATGCTAACAAAATTGCATTCTCAAACACTTTTTGTGGGCAGACCAATTTTCATTAAAATCCTTTCTTTTTAAATTGGATTTTTCTTAGATTGCGCAGTTCTGAAAACCACACACTAGTTTCTAGAAAACGTTTCTTTAACTGCTACAGGTATAATTATATCTGGCAATTATTTCTGACACTGGTAAAAGGGAGAATGTGTCCTGAATATCACTAGTTGTTGTGATAGTACCTCTTTCAGCTGTATGTCCAACACAACCTATGTATAAGAACTTTCTTTCCTGTTTGATTCTTAGCTCTTAAATGGTTCATATCAATTTTAGCATATAATAATCTGTTTAATAATATGTTCTCATTATTTTAGCCATGTCATTCTATTCTTGTGGAAAAAATAGACTGGTTAAATGTTGATAGTAAAATCAAGCACTGGCAAAACAAACAGGTTTTGCCTTTAACTGGTGGTGTTAATGGAAGTGATATTGGAGGGACAGGTAATTGAAGGCGTAGCAATGATATTACTAATTGTCGTGGTGGTAAGGAGTCATAATCATATTGTAAATGGTGGTGTAAGTACTGGCGGTGGTGCGGTTTAGTAGTACCTGGGGGCTGCATAGCGTGTGCCCACAGTTACCCACCACCGCTGCTCTGGTGAGAAGTCATCCAGCAATGAGGAATGGAAGAGGCTGGGAGTGTTGTTGTGAACATGCTTGGACAATATTTTTTTTTGTTGCAAATTTGGTTATTCAAATTTTATATAAGCAATACAGACAATGCAGAAGACCCCACCAGCGCTGAACAATAGTCAACAACAATAGTATGGCAGTTGCTTGCAATATACTATCTTACAATTCCATTAGCAGGGGAGATAGAGAGAAAAGTTGAACCTCCAGCAGTCTAAACAGCAAGGGGGGCAAAGGAGGCGGGAGGACAGAGGAGTGTGAGGAACTGTCAAACTTAGAAATCAAGGCGCTCAAAGGGGGAGAGGCGAAGGGGGGCACACACCCACGGTCTGGGCGGTCAACCAGCAGCTGCCAACACCCCATGTTATCCATTCACTCCGCAGCCAGGGTCAACTGTCACACACTGTTGTGACTGCTACCCTCCTCCTATGCACTCCCATTAATCTGAGTCGTCAGAGGAGCGATCAATGTTCAAGTTGTGTGGATACTCAATCAGCAACCCATCTGTCACCTCTTCTTCAGTCCCCACCCCCAATAGTTCCATCATGCAAATCCAGACCTCCAGATCACGCTCTGCATAGTCGTCCATGCAGACCACACAAAGCCTGCACTCCTCAGCTGTTGCTCATTCCAAGAGATCAGTTAGCCATTTGTCTCACGTTGAGGAGGTTGGACTGGCCCAGTGAATAGCGATGTTGCCTCCCAAGAACCAACCCCAACTGCGCAAACTGGTATGCCATTTTGCAACCCTTTTTGGGAAGGGGCAGCAGTCCCAACAAGCAATGTCTCATAGTCAATTCCAGTCTAACTGCTGTTATTTTTTTCTGTACCTGCGCTATCGCATGCCAAAATGGCTGCAGTGACCTGCAGCTCCACGCAACATGTCCGAATCCAGCAGGAGATGTGCCACAGCGTGCACAACTGTCCAAATGCGCCTGGTTTTTCGGTGAAGTCACTGTCAAGTACGTTCTATGTAGATAATAAAATTGCACCAGCTTAAATCTGGCATTGATAGACCCTTCCCGTACCAGTGCCCAGGCCTTAGTGCACTCCATGTCCGTGTGCGGCATTTCCAGGTCTGCGTCCCACACTGCGTGTCATTGACACAGCTGTCTCTCTCTTTTAAGGGCAGCATATAGATGGGATAAGATCCCCCTATCGGAGCCTAGGTCTAGTATTGTCTGCAACAGATGAGACTCAACCGATTCCTCCGGGAAGGATACCTAAATCTCCGAACTGTCTGTGATATGCTGGCGTACTGTAGGAATTGTCCCTGGCCAATACCAAAAAGGGCCCGGCCTCTTCCAGAGTTACAAAGGCGCCATTTTGATATAAATCTCCTGCCCTGTTGCAGCCATCCGCCCTCCACCTTGAAACATATATTGCGCAAAGGGGTGCAGCCACCAAATATGTAGGAGGCGTGCATAGGGTGCCCACTGCAGCACTCGTGTAACTGCCCGCTCCCATGTCCGGGTGAGCTGCGATACCCCAAAGGGGACATCCGCTGGGAGTCTGGAGCCCTCACATAAGCTGTGCAGGGAGCTCTGGTAAGTGCACGGAGCGCTCCAGCAGCTTCTTCTCCCATTAGTGGTGTGTCGCAGCACAATGCTGCCCTTCGGAGCAGGCCTGTCATGTAATACAGATGGAGATGTGGGCGCCCCAGTCCCCCTCCACTAAATCTAATTTCAAGACCACAAGGCAGACTTTACATCTCCTTCCAGCCTATTTCAAAGATATTATAGCTTATCAATTTGGCGAAACATGGACATTGGCAACTCACAGAACGAGTCCCGCATTACACATAGACAGCAGGGGAGCAGGATCATTTTGCTTAGTGTGACTCTGCCCATTACAGAGAGCAGGGGGTATTCCATAATTGAATAGAAACTTTGAGGCCATCCAGTACATTGCCCATATTCAGCTCATATTGCAGCTGAGGAAAATGGGTCACCCACATCCCCAGATATTGGAAAGAAGTGGTCTCTCATGCCAGGCCCACTTGCAGGAGATCAGGTGTCTCAAGTCCAATCAGTGATGGGCTTGATCCAACAGGAACTGCATCCGATAGACTGCCCTCCTAACATTTAAATTACTGTTGTTTGCCAATAGACAATGGTCCAGTCTGCTGTCTGCCTGATGAGTAGGTGTGTAACACGAGTACACCCTAGATATAGGGTGAAGCTCTCTCCAAACATGCACAAAGAGCAGTCTGTCCATGGTCTCTCAAAGTCTAGCTGACATTCAGGGCTTGGTGCCCTGCCTGGGCAGGCTTCTATCCCAATTGCCATCAAGGACGCAGTTGAAGTACCCAGCCCAAATGATGGTGAGCCCAATGTAGGGCAGAAGCTCTTGTTCTAGGTTCCTGAAGAACCCATCATCGTCCGTCTTAGGGGCATAAACGTTTAATAGACACATCGCTCGTCCATCGCGTATCCCATGGAGCAGCACATATCTGCCTGCTACCTGTCCTCTTAATTGCAGTGGTACCCTGGGGGCAACCCAGATCGAGACTCCCACTAGCAGAAGAGTAATATGTGAAGGAGTAGAGCGGTCTCCTCCACTTTTTTTAAAAATAACTTTTGGGATTCAGCATCTAAGAGGTGAGGCTCCTGCAAGAAAGCAATGTGCACTCTGACCCACCTGAGAGATGTATGTACTCTATAGCGCTTGACAAAGGAATTCAGTCCCCTCTCATTCCACGTGAGAAAGCATATTAGATCACACATCCCTGTATATTTTGAGCCACAGCCTTCCCCCCCCCCCCCCCCGTCCCACACCCCAGCCGACCAGGCCCGCCCCAGCACCCGCCACCCGACCAAGAGGCAAGAAAGGATTCAGCTCCCCCCTGTAAGCTTCAACACAACATCCATGTGCACAAAGTGTATTATCAGCCAATTTCGTACAACAAACAGCAAAGCCCAACCAACCACATCCCAAACCGGGTAAACACCACTGACCCAACTTGTCTCCCCAACTTGTATATGGAACCATCTGACCCACTCTGTTGCTAGCCTAAGGAAAGGCAGCATACCAGATTGTCCTTCACCTCCCATCGGAAGTTGAGGTGTCATATGGTCGTGTACAGACCAATCTCTCCAGAACACCCCTATGTGCACCTAGTTCACACTCGCACCCTCCCACTGCTAGCACAACAATAACTGTAGTTAAGGGAAGAGAAAAAAAAGGAGTAGTAATGGAGCAAGCGAGAGAAGAACAGTATAAAAGAAACAGGAAGGGAGTAGTCACCTCATGCAGCCATGGCCCCAACTGTAAAGCAGTCCCGTTTCCCCAGCAACCCCAGGCAGAACAAAAAGGCCAGAAGGAGGAAGAAGGGGAGAGAGGAAAGTCAAAATTACCCCTGAACCCACAAAGGATCAGAGACCATCACAACATCTCACACTGAGAGGGGGAGGGAAAGGCCCAATAAACAGCACATTACAGTCCTTCATTTTAAATGTTACTCATTTGTCTTGGGGAATCACCCAGGCACACTGGTGGCCAGCCTCCAACACCTTGGCAGGGCACAATAAGGGCTTCATACATTACATCCGGGCATCCTCCTGCTCCAAAGCTGGGCATCCTCTCTCTGAAGTGACCCAGACTGCAAGGGCACCACAGACGTTGTGGTCTTCACCAGCAGCCTGGCTTCCTCTGTCTCTTGCCGCAACTGTTCCAAACTCAGAGTGCCATCTAGGCAGACTATCACTTTAGCATCAGAGCTCGTGTGATGCTGGCACTTACTCCTTCTCTGTACTGTAGTCTGCTTGCCTCCTGGCCTCTCTGCTTGTCCTCCCAGAGGGGGTTGCCGGGACACACTCGCCTCCTGAGCTCCAGCCAGTCCCATACAGCCTCTGACTTTTGGAAAAAATGTGAGGGGCCGGCATGGAGCACCTTCAGTTTAGAAGGGTACAGCAGCACATATGTAAGATCCATCGCTTTCAGCTTCTGCTTAACTCCAGTAAAGGACTGTCTTTGGAGTTGGACCGACCTGATGTAGTCTGGGGAAAATATGTATGGTGTGATTCTTGTAGGCCGGGTCCCTGTGCTTACGTGTTTCCTGCAGTATAGTATCTTGATCTCTGTATTTGAGAATCATAGCGATGATCATCCACGAGGGGGCACTGAGTGGCGCGGACGGACCAGGGCCCTGTGCGTCCTCACAAACACCGGCGACAGTTGTACTGCAGGGAGCGACCTCTTAATCCAGCCTTCAAGAAATGATTCCGGGGCGGTTCCCTCTACTCCCTTAGGGAACCCCACAAATCTCAAATTGCACCTACGGGACCTCCCCTTTGCATCTTCCATCCTCACTTCCAGCCTGCTCAACCTAAGCTCCAGGGTGGCCATGGTAGCTTTCAGGGCGTCTAGGTCTGTCTGCATTGTAGTCACCTGTTGTTCTTTGGCTATAGATCTTTCTTCCACCGCACACAGATGCGTCCTCAATTTACATCCACTGCCATGGCTGCAATCTTTTCCTGTACCGCCTGTCCAGGGCCTCAATTGCCACCAGGATCTAGGCCCCAGAGGGCTTGCGGGCAACTCCTGATGCCCTGCCCAGGCTGCGAGCCCTCACTCACGCCTGGTGTAGTGAACTGTTTCATTCTAGTCTGCTGGGTGCCTTTAGTCATCCTGTCCTTACCCATGGCGTCGGGGAGTGCAGCAGATCAATGTCAGTGGGACTCTCCCAGCACCCACGCATGGACATGGGTCAGGCAGATGGTAGGAAGCTCCCTTCTCTGCGAATCCAGCTGTTACACATGTAGTGGGACCCACACATCAGGTGCATTCCCGCAGCATCACAGTCCACCAGCACACCTCAGCATGGTGCCCAGGGGACCTCTCCGACACAGCAATGCACCCAGCTCGGGACCATTTGTAGGTTGAGCCCCGTTAAATCACTTGTCCTGCAGATGCCACCAGTGCAGGCTGCCACCTCACTCGACAGTGCCCCACAGTAAATGCAGATAGGAGAGCAAAACCCCGTCCACAGTGGTAATCCGCCGTCCTCAGGTACTCTATGTTCTACTGGCACTACCCCCCCTACCAGCACTCTTCCAGGACAGAGTATGCCTTTCAGATCCTCAACAGGGATGACGGGCACCCACCACTGCCTTGCGCCTGCAGGTTACCTTCAGTGCCACTTCACGGAGCACACCAGTCAACAAGCATGTCAAGGGCCTGATGGGTTGTAACCAGGCAGCAGCCAGGTACACTTGTGCGCCCCAGTGTCAGACCTAACATCAATCTGTTTCTGGGTCCCCCACACCCCCAGTAGCTCACATAGGCCTCTGTAGCGGCTGCTCCATTAGTGGTGACCAGGTAGGGGAAAGTGGGCAAGTCCACTCCGCAGCAGTCTAGGCCACCCCAGTCGTTCCCCATAGTTATGTGGCCTACCTCTCTTGGCCCTCCGTATGGGTCCAGGCCCAGTCAGCGAACTCTTATCCAGCCCCAATGTAGGCCTTGCCTCTTCACTGCATCTGGTAGCCCCCAGGTCAATCCCCCAGCAACTGTAGGGGGACCAGTCTGTCTTCTACCACTGTGCCCTTGGCTCTTTTTGGGGGGAGTGAGGTGGACTCCCGACCCTCAAGCCTCTCGTCACCACAGTCCCTAGTAGGCCCCTCAATCACATCCATCCATGCAGCAGAGTCCAGACAGTGACTGAGCCGTGCCAGTTATCCCCTCTGCCCGTGTGGGGCCAGGTGCATCCAGCACAAGAAAAGTGACAGGCCAGGATCAGCAGTACTCCAAGCGGGCCTGCTGCGTGTCTAAAATATACAGTCACAGGCAATCAGCATTAGGCAGCCCCCGGCCAACATCCAGCGCCTCCAGCAGCCCTCTGCACAGCCCCCTCTCATCAGTCACAGGCAGAGGCTCACCTCTCTTCTCCAGTTGCACCTCTCTCTGGCTCCAGGGATGCCATCAAGGGCCTACAGCAGCCTCAGGCACAAAGGGTGTGATATGCTGCACCTGACATCTTGGGGCCAAGGCCCAATCTGCTGGCCTGCACCGAGCTGCTGGGGGGTGGGGAGGGAGAGGGAGGGGGAGATACAGGTTGCTGCAAAGCGGGAGAAAGCTGAGGGCAGAAACTACTACTGCCACTATGGCAGAATCAACTCACCGCTCGCTGCCTGCAGCCCTCAAATGCTCTTGATGCAACTCAGTCCAGCTCCAGCGTGACTTCCGAACTCCGGGATTTTCACCTCTTCCGTACCGCTGCTCTGCTGGACCGCCTGCCTCCCTTCTGCTGCGCTCAGAGGAGCGGAGGATCGTTGGGCGGCAAGGTGCCAGAGGAGGGCCGCGATGAATTTGGCAGGCGGACGGAGTAGGAGGTGCTGGGGTCCAGAGGATCGCGGCAGTGGTTCTGGTTCAGCAAGAGGCCAGCGAGAAAACTGGACTGCTGCGATAGTGTCTCTGTGTTATAAAGACCTGATTAAACTGTTAATTTTACTGAAAATATCATTTAAGCTATTTCATTGATAAATTCAATTGAACCCTGCAAATAAAAACCTGAACAATTAACATGTTTTGACACTGAATGTCACTCCCTCAGGGTTGTGAGAAAAGTAACCAAAAATGTGATATCCCAAAAGAAAAAGGAAATATTTTAAAAATTATGTATATACAAGTAGATTAGTGATAGACACACCTGGCTGTTGATCAAAGGTACACTTTCAGTCTGCTTCTGAGGGCGTTGAGGCATATGCTTGTTTGAGAACGCACATATCTGAAGGTCTCAGAATATTGAGCTTAGTATGTTAACACGTTATGATTTCTGGATGTGTGACGGGTACATTTTGAATATTTCTAATCTATCTTCCCTTTCTCCAGAGATTGAATAAGTGAGTGCCAACAATTTGGCAATATTGCCATCAGTTAATTACGTTCCAGGAATCTGTGCTTTTCTACATAAATATAAAATAGCTGTTTACACCCCTCATTGAGAGGTTCTCAGATGGAATGACTGTCCTACATCCATGCAGGAAGTCACCAGGCCTAAAGGACTCACAACAAGGTATGTGCCTTGAAATAACTTTGCAACAAATGGTGTTCTAGCATGCAAAGGATACAAGTACTCCTTCAAGCTTAAGAAAACATAGAATGTGTGGCTAGCGGGCAATGTCCTGCTAAGGGTCTTTTCAGTAGAAACAGAAATAGTGAGTCATGATATGTTATAACAACCATGCTTTCAGTTCTTTTCTGAAGTCTCCTGCAAAATGTTTCCAATGCATAGGGATTAATTTGGTTAGCATTAAACTGTGAAATAAACATCAAAGTTAAAACCATTCAGTTAGCAGTAAACCTACAAACTAAATTATATAGCATAGTTATGTATTAGTTGTTGTGACGGCACAGGTATACATAAATATTTGGATCACAGATGCAAAGCAAAGCAAAACCACCAATACTTTCAAAGCAATTTCTGTAACCAGAGGTTTTTGGCACTTTCTGTAAATATATGTAGTGGTGGTCAGGACTTAAGCGAGGTCTACTGTTGCAAATATGCTTCATCAATAAGTATACAATCACTACTGGAAAACAATTGATGTTGGCTTGAAGAAAATACATACTCTTTACCTGCATGGTTGCCCTATCTCGATAATTCTTTTAGTTTAAAGTTTAGCATTTTTTTTTTTAATTTCTTTTTTTTGTTTTTGCTTTAAATTGCCATTTTGGGATTCTATCTATTGTGCCATTCCATGGCGCATTTAAAATCGCACTCTAGATCTATTCTACATCACTGAGGGATTTGAGTATGGTTCTTATTTGGTTGAATCCAGAATTCAGGTTTATTACTCATCATAGTGTGTATGTTCCTTGCATAAATTTTTACTTCAGCATTTTGGGTTTTTGTTAGGAAATGTCATGGAAAGCAAATAGATCCCTTCTCCAAAATCCTTTGGCCAGATTTGCCTTTAACTCTGCAACCCCTGTAGGGAAAACAATGAATGATGTGCACCCAGTTTAGGATGCCCAAGTGTAAGTGGAGTCCTAAAGTAAGGACATTCGATAAGGCTGTCGGATAAATGATTCTGCACATGTGGAGATTAGCATGGCCAATGCTTCGGGGGACCCTCCTTTTCTTTATTCCTTCAAAGAGAATCCCTCCATTGTTTACATGTATAAAACCCCACATCTAATTTTCTTATTTCTTTTTAAAATGTTTTGTATTGTTTGAAATATAGATACATCATATAACTGACAAAACAGCACAGAAATAAAAGTAATAATCTGTGTACACAGCAAGTGCAACAGAATAATGATTCAGAACAGTAGTTGATGCTGTACAGTACAACTTTCCTAAACATTACACACCTGTCTGCTCACATCTTGTCCCTCCCTGATATTTCATGCCACATCCTGCAGTGAGTGGCCAGGTCCTAGTCTTACGGCCAGAAACCTCTGAATCTTATTTGCTAATAATCTATCTTTTGAGCAACAGGTTAATCACACCATTAAAACCTGTTATTGGACTTTGAAAATTCTCAAGAAAATCCTCCCTTTTCTTCAGAAGGAACTCAGAATTTTGGTGATTGTGGCCTTATTCACCTCTAAACTGGATTACTGCAATGCCCTGATGTTAAGCATTAGCAAAGGGTCCCTTTATAGGTTACAACTGATTCAGAATGCCATGGCGCGCCTTGACTTTTATCTCCCACACTAAGCGTCTGCCAGTAGCAGCTTGAGGCAGCTGCACTGGCTACCTGTGGAAAAGCGCATTAACTCAGCCTCACACACAAGGCTCTTCTTTTGGAAGGTTGCAAATATCTTTGTTCATTTCTGCAGCAGCATGCGCCTAGCCGTCCACTCAGATCTTCTAGTCTCAATTTAATTTCAGTGACCCACTGCCGAAAGGCCAGATTGGGAGACAAAACCTTTTCAGTAGCGACTGCGAAACTATGGAACACTCTTCCGCTGCCCATCAGGAAAGAAGACACGCACCTGTCTTTTCGAAAGCAGCTAAAAACGTGGCTTTTTTTCTAGCGTGGGCGAACTCCATTTGCCGGTTTTGCCTTTCCTTGGGTTTCTTTAGGGAATCATGCCAGAATGCGCTTTATAAATATAAATACAAAAATACATCAACCTACACCTTCCCAGACTAATGCACATGAAGGAGAAATAAAACAGCCATTTTACACCTTACATTGAGGCACTCAATATCAAGCTCATTCCAACCCAGGCTTCAACCTGGAATCCTGATATTGTTGCACTAACATCTGTTTTCATATACATAGTGACAATCCACCATTCCATTCGTTCAAGGAATCTTCCATCAGGTGGGTCAGACAATGCTTGAATCGGCCATCCACCCCATTGAGTCCTCAGCAAGCCGCTCATCAGATCATACCTTCTTCATACACACTTTGTCCGCAATAGCCCATTCACCATATCCTTGAGCCAACCTGTAATAAAGGGTGGGCAACTGCAAATCATAGCATAGCTATTCTTTAAGCCAAAACCAGACCAAGCTCTAATTTCCTTTTACAGGTTACCTGTGACGCACCTAGCCATATGTAACAAAGAAATTGCATACCTGCTCAGCTGTAATAAGTTATTACAGTTCAGTACTGATGTCACGATGATGAAACAATGCCTTCTGCCAGTCAGCATCCAAAGTTGAAAGGCAGGTCATGGAGCATAATTAAAGATGCAGTTTAAAAAAAAATGAAACATTGCTTTGCTCTGTTTTTCCAGAAGAATAGTGATAAGTGGAACAGTAAGATATTTATGAAACGTTTTTCTGTGCATGCCTTTTTTTTTTAGAAAATATAGACTTACCCTGTATGCTTATACACATTCTGAGCTGCAGTGTTTTTTTTTTGTTTTTATTTATCTGACTTGTATTAAACTGATTCTAATATCTTAAAAGCAAATATCTACTGCTTGTTTGGTGTTTAGGCTTGCAATAGTGATTCTACTTGTATTCTCACTTACAAAGATGCAATATCTTTTATACAAAACAGCAATGCACCAAGGATTTAAGTAATTTATGGGAAAGGAAAAAAGTTTCCTTTTCTGTATGTTATAACTCCGTTGTTCCCAACCTTTTGACTACTGTGGACCCCTGCTTTATCATTACTGGAACCTGGGGGACCCCCATTGAATCATTATTGGAATCCGGGCCCCCCTACTGAGTCATTACTAAAAGCTGCAGAACTAATCTGTTAAGATAAATTAATTTTCTAAGCAGTCGCAGAACCCCGGAGGAGGCTTTGCAGACCCCCAGGGGTCCCCGGACCACAGGTTGGGAACCACTGTTATAACTATATTGTGACCTTATTCAGGAACACTGCCTTCAGCCTTGTTCCTCTACATGGTAACGGAAGTCCTCAGTGATTTGCAATATCCTTGTAATGTACAGTAGGAAGAGCTTTCCCATATTTCCTTGCCCATGAACACACTGCCTAGGTCATTCTAAATGATTGACAATTAGACTTTCAGATTCAAAATGGTCAACTTGTGTTCAATGGAGTACAGCTTGTATTTTATGGCCTGTAAGCTCAGACAACCCTTTTTTGCTACTTGGCGTTGTAGTTAAATTTTCTGTGCTGCTATTGTGTGTTGGTAGAGCTTGCTAGTTCACGAGGAACAGGATAGTAGATCAGATGGTAAGTGGGAGGCAGAAGTAGATACCACAATGTGGTCAGATTGTTTTCCTGAAGTGAGCACTAACAGGGACCACTGAGCTCCCTAAATGAGTGAAAGATGAGACTCACTAGCAATCAGTGCTCATTGTATTTAGTCTGCAAGAGAGTGTAGGCAGTTCAAGAATTCTTGAATCTGAGTTGAGATGGAAAGCAGTTCAGGGATTAATAATACTACTGACATGCTCAGGCGAATATCCTTAAACTCAAGCACAGCAGTGGAAAAAATATTAGTTTTAAAACAAGGGCCCCTAGCTTATAACCAATTCCGTTATTGGTGATTGTGTAAGAAGTGCAAACGTCGGATCATGCAAATAACCTGCAAGCAGGAAAGACAAGGGAGCCCTATGTCATATAAACAGATTATTAAGCTATCAAAAAGCTCTGTTCAACAAAATGGAGGATTCTGAAACCTTCCCTTCAAACATACTATGTTGTATTTCTTAAGTAACATGAAAGCTATTTGAAATCTAGTGTGAACAGCGTTAGTTTGGCAACAAACTGCAAAGATTAAAATGGAGGTATGCTGAACATTGTGGGTATGAATGGAAACAAAGGGGTAACTGCCCAAGAGCTCACTCTGCTTTTAGTAGACCACGGAGGTTCCTGTATATGGCTATCTGACTACCAGACAGATATAGACTGCAAGGCTTGGCAATATCTAAGGATTTAGGAAGAAATGTGTAAAACTACACCTGCTGGGATAATTCACCATCATTCAAATTCAGTTGGAGTGGTTGATCTTGTGTGCGGCTCATCTCTGTCACTGCAGTAGGGTGCAAGGGATCAGTGAATATTTGTGAACATCTGCGCCCCAACAAGTTTGAATTATCACACTTTCCTTCAATATACATGAGCTTGGTAGACAGCTCTTTGGATCCGCTAGTTCACATTAAAGATACACATCAACAGTACTAGCAATAGCTTAGTTGCATGGGAGATTAAGAGTTGACTATCACTTACGTCAACGGGTGGGGAGACCCATGTGGGTTTCCCCTTTCAAGCACCACCCAAGGCACCTAATCTACAGTTTGGGGTATCTCTAAAAACTGGGCACCACTTGAACTGCTGCCAGTATGAAACAATACTGGGGGACTTGAGTGGACACACTTTGATCTGACTTATCAGTGAGTATGTGTGTGGTGGGAATCATGCAGCCATTTTGATAATGATCTTGTATTCTATATCACAGTCGAAATAACTGCATCTCTCCCAGGCTTTTATTCCAGTGTGCAATATGGGAATGTAGCATTTGTAGAATGCAATGTTAGCATAATGAGTGTTTAGTTTTAACCATGCATGTTCATTTGTACATACTTCAGCTGCATGTCAGTTAGAATTGCTAATATACACATTATGCTTTAAAGTGTTAATTCTAAAATGCCTAGTCTATAACGTGATAGTTTTTCCAGTCAGTGTAAAAGATTGCCCGAAGGATTATCACCTCTAGTCGCCGTGTAATTCATAATTTAGTTTCTCAGTTAATTAAAACCTTAACAATTTTGCCATTTTACATGATAAAAAAACATTCTAAAATAAATTAACATTTTTACTACGAAGTGATTAAATGTAAATTTGAAAAGTTAAAAAGAAAACAATTTTACGATTTAGTTTTCCTGAGATAAGTAAATCTTGTAAAATGTCTCGCTTGTAGTAAAAGATATACAGGCCAGGGGTTCAAAATGTTTTAGATGGAAGCACATCACTTTATTACTGTCCTGGACTTAAGATATATGATAAATACTGCGACTACCCGACCCACTGGAGCTAACACGATTGATCTTGAAACCTTTTCAGACTTGGGGATAAAAAAATAAAAAAAAGGGCTGATAGTGCCCTATGTGCGGGCCAGTACCATGAACCAATTGTTCTATGTACAGTTGAAGTGATCTCTGTGTGACCTGGGGGAGTTGATTAGACATGCTATTTTGGTCGTGGCCTACTGGTGCTACAAACCCGAACCTCCCTTTTTTTTTTTGCATAGCATGTTTCAGGAACTTGACAAACGTACAGTTTAGCTGGGATCGTGCGGGTTGAAGCAGGCTACTATGGCTCCCCTACAGGTCATTATAGCTCCATCAGTGAACATCCTCTTCAGAAGGTCTAACAGACCCGGACAGATGCAGATTGTGTAGTAGATCTTCCTTTTGACATGAACTGCGCATTAATGTTCCTCTATAATAGAGCATTGGTCGAGGTTGTCAAGTTGCCTAGTCGCATTGTCATAAGTTCAAGTTTCATGTGAGGTGCATAGGTGGTGAAGAAATAGGCAGCCGCTTCCAGTTTGGTATAGTATTTTATGGTCATCCACGCATGAGACCGGGCACTAAATTTGGCTTTATTTTCAATAACTGAAAGCAGTTTAGTGGCCTTATTAACCCCTCTTGAAAATGAATTGTATGTTGGTGCTACCTCCCACAGATCCTTAAGTTGTAGTTGGATGATTGATGATCGAAGGTATTTGTTGTAGGCTGAGTGCTGGTCATATTTTAGAGCCCGCCAGAGTGCCTCGTTCGATTTGTCTGCCGAATGACTGATTTTGTACCAAGTTTTGACGCCACTGCTCTTGCGGCAAAGTCTTGCCGTTCAAGTCCGAATTCAAGGCATACCTGTGCCGGTGAGGTAGAGTTTGGTAATTTGAAGACTTGTCTAAATACTTTAAGCTGTGTTTTGTTTATCAGGAGCTCGTCCTGACCATGCATTGCCACTCTTACATAGGTCAGTGTGGGAAGCAATTTGGTTGAGAACTGTTAGCAGAGGATGGAGTGATGGGCCAAATGGCTGTTTGTCCAGGAGAGAGAAAGCATACATTAGTGCTGGGGTTCTTTGTGCAAAGTATCTCTTCTGTTGTCATAAGGATCCCTGGGCATCTAAAATTACTCCAAGATATTTATAGTATGGCACCACCTCTAACGAGACGTTACTTAAGGCCATCTGTGATCTGATGGTGTACCTGCAGCCTAAACACATTATTTTTGATTTAGCCACATTGGTTTCCTGCTGGTTGGAATTAACATAATTAGCCAGAAGGTTTAGGGATCTTTGTAGCCTGACCTTGGTGCAGCTGAGCGGTACCAGATCATCCGCATATAGTAGATGTCAGTGAGATCCCTCCCAGGTGATGGGGGTGAATGTTTCCTGCGTACAAAGCTGGGGTCAGGTCAGCCATAAATAAGTTAAACAGGTGTGGGGCGAGCACACGGCCTTGTTCCAGACCGAAGGTTGTGGGGATTTTCCTTGAGAGCCTAGTACCATCTCTGATCTTTATGCGTACCCATGTATCTAGGAATAAAGCAATTATTGCATGGGGGGCGGAAGACCCCATGGCTTCAGCTTGCTCCACAACAGGTGTCTAATCGGTTGAAGGTGAGGCCGACAGCGCCGACACCCTAGCTCCACTAAGGAAAACCACCAGCACCCGCAGCAGCAAGAAAGCCCGCTGTTCACCGCAGACCTTCAGGCCTCCAAGTGGGAATGCCGAGAAGATCTGGCGCCAAGAACAAACAGAAAACAACCACACCATCCGCAAACATCACCGGCTCATCCGGACCACCAAAAGATCTTTCTACAAAGAACAAATTAACAACACACACAACAGCAAGGAGCTCTTCAGCATCATCAAGCAACTCACCAACCCGAAGTCCTGCTCTGCCAACCCTCCCCCCCCCTCTCGCAAGACTTCTGCGACTCCCTCGCCACATTTTTTCACCGCAAGATCACAGACATCCATGGCAGCTTCTCACCGCCGTCCCCCACCACTGCCAAGACTGACTCCAGCGCACTCATCCACACAAACATCCTGAGTGCCTGGACCCACACCAACGACGAGGAAACCACCAAGACCATGAGCACCATCCACTCTGGTTCACCCACCGACCCCTGCCCTCACCACGTCTTCAATAAAGCCAGCCAAATCATTGCTCCACAGCTCCGGACCATCATCAACAGCTCCTTCGAGATCGCCATCTTCCCGGAGAGCTGGAAACACGCCGAAGTCAACACCCTGCTCAAAAAGCCCAAAGCTGACCCCGAAGACCTCAAAAACTACCGTCCCATCTCCCTACTCCCCTTCCCTGTGAAGGTCATCAATAAGATAGTCAACAGCCAACTATCTCGCTTCCTGGATGACAACAGCCTACTCGACATCTCCCAGTCCCGCTTTCGCAAGAACCACAGCACCAAGGCCACCCTTATCGCTGCCACCGATGCCATCAGGAGCAGGCTCGACAAAGATGAAACTGTTGCCTTTGCAGCCTTCGACACCGTCTGTCACCACACCCTTTGCACACGCCTCCACAATGCTGGAATCCGCCACAGAGCCCTGGATTGGCTCACATCCTTCCTCTGGCAAAACCCAAAGAGTCCGCCTCCCCCCGTTCCTGTCAAAAGCCACCAACTCCATCTGCGGAGTCCCCCAGGGATCCTCACTCAGCCCCACCCTCTTCAATGTCTACATGGCACTGCTCGCCAACATCGTCTCGTATGCGGATGACGCTCAGCTGATCCTCTCTCTCTCACGAAGGACCCCACAACCACCAAGACCAAGCTCCACACCGGACTTCACGCCATCGCCAACTGGATGGAGGCAAGCCGCCTCAAACTGAACTCGGAGAAGACCAAGATCATCATCTTCGGCTCCAACAAAGCAGCATGGGATGAATCCTGGTGGCCTGCCACTCTGGGAGCTGCCCCAACGCCCACCACCCACCCACGCACGCAACCTCTGCTTCATACTGGACTCATCGCTCACTATGACCCAGCAAGTCAACGCCATCTCATCCTAATGTTTTAACACCCTTCGCATGCTTCGCAAGACCTTCAGATGGATCCCTGTTGAAACCAGAACGGTCACCCACGCCCTCGTCAGCAGAAGACTGGACTACGGCAACGCTCTCTACGCGGAAACAACGGCCAAGCTCCAGAGAAAACTTCAGCGCACCCAGAACGCCTCAGCACGACTCATCCTCACCCTCCCTTGCCACGAACACATCTCAGCCCGCATCAGAGACCTCCACTGGCTCCCCGTCAATAAAAGGATCATCTTCAAACTCCTGATCCACGCTCACAAGGCTCTCCACAACGCTGGACCTGCCTACCTCAACGAGCGCCTCAACTTCCACATCCCGACGCGCCAGCTTCGCTCCACCAACTCACCCTTGCCACTGTCCCCTGCGTCCACGGACCCCAACCGGCAGCAGATCCTTCTCCCACCTTGCCGCCAAAACCTGCCACTCCCTCCCCGTCAACCTACATCTGACCCAGGACCTCCTGACCTTCAGGAAGCGCCTCAAGACCTGGCTCGTCAAGCAGTAGCACCCTTCCCCCAGCGCCTTGAGACCCTACCGGGTGAGTAGCGCGCTTAACAAACTACTGATTGATTGATTGACCTTAATCTATAAAGCCAAGATCTAGATTCCTGTGCTGCCATCTGCTCTGCTCTACCAGAAAGGAAGTTAAGATGTTAGTAACGGTACCCACCATTTTCCAAAAGCCTGTTTGGTTAATTGGAACGATTTTATGTTTTTCTGACCATGTTAATGCCACAAGGAGCAGGGAGACATAGTTTTTTGCCTCAACGTCGATAAGGGTGATTAACCTGTAATCTACGGGTTGTGTCTGTTGCCTCCCTTGAGATTGGATTGATTAAATAGCCTTGACAGCTCTCAAAAAATGGCGCGTCCTAGACTTACTTCCTGTATAAGGTTAGCACTTCTGACCAGAAGACAGCTTCTTCAATAAAAATGGCTTGTGGATGGCCATTTGGCCCAGGGGCTCCTTCACAATGGGCCTTAAGGAGTGCTCGGTATGTCCAGTCAGTGGACAGTGAGTTTGATCGTCTCCCCGCCGTCCAGCGGGAGGATGTTTCCCCTTACGGGTGTCAATTATGGCAGGGGGGGTGGGGGAGTTCCACGTGGGTGGCACGTTGCTGTGAAGATTGTCTTGAGATAACTCACCCAGTTATTTTCAGGGATATTTCAGTTGTTAGAGTTCCCTTGGGTGTTTAGATTGATGCCCCAGAATTTCCTGCGGTTTTTCCCTTTTGCAGTATGTATTAATTTTGAGAGCTCTTGCCTTTGGCCTTTTATTTGCGTATTTGTCTTTTATACTCTTTCTTTGAATTCTTCAGTTGTTCCCACAGTCTGATTGCCTGGGTGAGCCTTCAGGTGTCTTACCAGCTTCCTTTAAACTTCTTTTTAAAGGAGTTGGGCTTGTTTTGAAACGCGGGCTGGGGTGATTCACCGAATTGGCTGTGGTAGGTTGCGAGGAGAATGCTGGTCAAGTATTTTCACTTGGACGTCGTCACAGGCATCCATTACAAGTCTGTGGTTTTTAAGGCTCTCCAACATCTGCAACTTTGCTGATAAAGATAAGGCTCCTATTGTGTCAGAGGACCAACGTAGTCTGTTCAAGCTCGTTCACTCTGTTGAACCCACTTGTACTGGAGCAGGTTTGTGCACAGGCAAGGAGGACCTTAGGGTGAGTGTTTGGTAGGAATGGTCACTAGATGTGGTGTATTTTATTTTAAATTGCCGTACCAAAGAGATCCGAGGCAGTGTGACTAGGGTGTAATCTAAAATGGACCGTGAATTGGGGCCGTGGAAGGTGTGGCTTGGTGGGGGGGGGGTCACCTGGGAACCTTCTGTTTAGGACCCATAATTTGAGGTATTCCAGTGACATCACCAACTGTACACCCTGATGATCACAATGAGTGAAGTTCGATGAAACCTGTGTCGGGACGTTCCAGTAAGAGTTGTCGGCACTTAGTATTTTGTCTTCCACTTGTGCCATAATTAAATTCAAGTTGAAGTCTCCTGTCAGAATGATGTCCCACTCGGGGTGGGTCTGACGGTAGTATGAAATGATTGCTATTAACCTTTTTATTGCAGTACATTTGCGGGAAAAGCAGGGGTGTATGTAGGCGTTAACCAACAACATTGGTGGCCTATTGTTAGAAATTCAGTTGCAAAGTTTGAGCACATGGGCGTCTTGTTCTTTTTGCGGCAGCTCTTCTGTGTCCATTTTCAGGGTTAATGAAAAGTAAACTGCTAGACCCCCACTTGGCCTTCCGTGCTGCTTATGCATGACTGTATTTATTTCAAAGGATGTGAAACCCGACATCGGAAGACCCTGTTGTGACCAGGTTTCCTGCAGTGCAATTATATCCCTGTTAAACAGTAAAATATGGCAACAAGACTGCATATACAATCAATAAAAGAATCAAAATCACAGTGCATGGAATATTGATATTGGTTAATAGATGGTGATGCATGTGGTCCCAAATGCTCAACATTTTAAGACTCTTGCTTGAATGTCCATCTGAATAGTGGACAAGGAGCTGTTTCTTACCAACCTACTACATCATACTCAGCATTACAGGAGAACACTGGCAGAGAGGGGTTCCAATACACACGAAAAAAAAGTTAGACTACTACATTGAGTTATTAGTACTATGGCATAGTAGTGATGAGATTGGCTTTATCCAAGTAGCTTGACGAAAGTGCCAGGCCTCTGGGCAAAGACCTTTTTACAAATGCCGAGACGCAGATAAGCCAAAGAATGGTCAGTCTTGTGCTCATTGGTAGATCTGTTGACCTTGTTATTGTGCTGTGACTCAGGGATCATCCGTATGTTAGGAAAACATGCTATATTGCACACCTAGCTCTAAGCTTGAGCATCTGCATTTCAGCTGACCTCATTACTTTCAATTGCTATTTTGTTAGTGGCAAGCAAACAACTTTGCAGTCTCTACTGGTCATCAAGATCAGCACCCTAGCAATTGACATTATGCTTTACTTGGGTGACTGCAGTTTTCACACTGCCCTCTAGATAAACTTATTTTTAATCTTTAACATAGCAGCTTAGTGTCCATTCAGATTACATATAGACACATTGCCTAATGTACGAAATATATTGCCTTTCCTTGTCCACACAATTATGAGGTGCAAATCCTTGAACTTTAAGGGGCACACCTCTGTTTATTCTCTATAAATACCTAAAAAAAAAAAAAAAAATCCTGCTTATCAGGAGAAAGCCCAAGAGCTGAGGAAACTCAATTTCATGTTGACAAATCTGTTTACATCTATTCAAACAAAAACAGTGTGGGGGCGCACACTGCCTTGCTTCCCAGTACTCAGCTTACTCTAATGCAGTAGTTCCCAACCTGTGGTCCAGGGACTCCGGGGGGGTCCGTGAAACCTCCTCAGACGGTCCACGACTGCTTAGAAAATTGGCTTCCAGTAATGATAAAGTGGAGGTCCACAGAAGTCAAAAGGTTGGGAACCACTGCCCTAATGCATCATGGTAAATGTAGTGCATGATAACTTTCTTCAGTGACAGTCTTTAGTTTTTCGCCAATGTTGGTGCAGCCAGTTTGTGTATCTCGGATGTGTGTTTCAGGATAGTTTTCCTACTTCAGTAGAGCTATGCATTTTTTTGGAGGTACTGGAAATGCTGCCCAAAGTCTTTTCAGGGCTCCGTACAACTCACTGGACGCAAGTGCATCAGCCAGAGCCTGTCAGCTCATTCACTCAAGGGAGTCTTTAATTTAAAAAAAAAAAAAGTGGCTGGGAGCACACTGCCTCACCTCTTAGCTCTCAGAGCACCCCAATGCATCATGGTAAATACAGGGCATGATAACGCTCCAGTGACCGTCTTTAGTTTTTCACCAATATGGATGCAGTCAGTGCTGTGTATCTCGAACATGTTTCAGGATAGTTGTCCTTTAGTAGAGAGCAACACAATCTTTTTGGGGTGTTGGAAAAGCTGCCCAAAGACTTCTCAGGTCTCTGTACCACTCATGGGGGCGCAGGTGCATCAGCAGGAGCTCGTCAGCTCATTAGTTTGAGGGAGCCCTTTTAAAGTAAGAGGGTGGGAACACACTGCCTAACATCCCAGTTCTTCGTTCACCCCATTGCATCATGGGAAATACAGTGCATGATAACCCTTGATTCAGTGACAGTCTAGCTTTTCATCAATGTTGATGTGTGCAGGTCCCCATTACTTTCACTTAGTCCTCAGTATGGATCTTTATCTAAAAGTGGATGTAGAATCCTCAAGCTGGACTGACAGTTACTTAATTTACAACTGAGTCCTTTTTAGAGTCAAAGAGAATTCTTAAAAGTTTAAAATAATTTATTGAAGAATTAATATAATCTTTATTGATCAAAATTCTCAAGTTACAGAATCCTACATTAAGAGTGTCCTGAATCGGTCCCTACTCTATTCGTCTTCATCCCACACATGTAATATGTCTGAATAATTATGTCAACTTAGCCTGGGAAAGATTACATTAACAAAGATTCTTGCCATTGTCTGTCTCGTGCTTACAGGTATCATAATATTCTGAAACAATTTATCCATTTTCTCTAAGGCTCAATAGAATCTCTTCAGTGGAATAAATACTCTGTTTTATCTAACTGCTTGACAACTAGACCGTTCCTATGCACTTTTCTAAGCTCAATCCTACTCCCTTAAGTATCAAGCTCAGTATGGTTTCTCTAAAACATCACCCCCACACCCATATCATTCAGATAATGCTCTCGAATTACCTATCCTCTAAGCTCAAGTGGCAAGTATTAGTGGTCAGTTACAGTGCTCATCTCATCTGTCAGCTCTCTTCTGGTCTGCTATGCTCACTTGTTTTCTGCTGTCAATGATGATGCTCCCCCACCTTTCCCTAGGACATTCTTTATAATCAATCGATAAAATAGTTATCATTTTTCGATATGTTGAAACATTGAACAATGCTTTGTCTTGTTAGATGGCGAGGATCGGATACAATCGCTTCCTTTCTCATACGCCTCAAATTCTATATGAACAAATTTTTCATACATGAGTAGAACGGCTGCATAATTCACACCATTCATGTAATGTTAATGTTTCCAATCTTAAATCAATGTTTACTTTTCTAAATACATGTTAAATAATTTACTTCAAAGGTCCAACACGTCCCTTTTGTCACATGGCTCCCATGTTTGTTAAAGGGGTGGGTCACTAGTTGAGGTTTGGACCACTTGTTCTTCAAATCCAACAGTTTTTGGACCCACCCAGAATTCAGAGTTGAAATGTAATAGTCCTTGAATAACTGCTTTATTTAAAGTGACAATTTGTTCTTCAGAAAGAAAAGATCAGTATAGTTCTATTAATCCAAATATTCTTTATTATGAGGTTTTAGAAAAACAGCCGGCTGAAGGCCTGGGGCTTTCTCAAGGTTCTGATTACAACAGACAGGGGTAACTCTCATACATTGTCAAATACATTTTCAAGCTGCATTGTCAAATGAATACATCATTTTGCATCAAGTATTGTTTTCATTTTTAAATCCTGGGCTTAATCCCGAAGGGATACAGGACATCTGTTCACTGAAGGAGTGTAGGGGGCAAAACATGCGTTGGCTGTTTTTCTAAATCCGCATAATAAAGAATATTTGGATTAATAGAGCTATACAGATCTTTTAATGCTGAAGAACAAATTGAAGAAGTCACTTTGAATTAAGCCATTATTCAAGAACTATTAAATATCAACTCTCAATTCTGGGTTGGTCCACTTTTCCTAAATACATGTCAGCACATTAGGCAGGTTAGTAGGTGGGTATGAGTGCATATAGTACTGGTTCTATTGTTTTAAAGAAAGATGTAATTTCATAGTTCATAGTTCAGAAAGAGGTTATGGAATAAACATTTTTTTTTTTCAAGTGCCAGTCTAGCATGTTTTGCGTGTATTGCTGCATGGATTAGACAGAGTTCAGAGCATGCTTTTAAATGTTGAAGCAACAGATTTTAGGCCTAGCAATTCATTCTCATGTTAGTGATTAAAATTATGATTCTTAATTTTCCATTGGTGCCTTATCATTGGTGACATTATGATAAACCTGTGGTCGTTGACAAATTAAATGGGAATTGACAAACTAAATGGGAGTAAATGGTAGTCAAAGGTGGAATGCAGAAAGGGTGGTGAAATGCAAAGATGTCATGCGTCCCAATCAAGGCACCAATCAAAGGAGCATAGCTGGAAGTACCTTGTGCACGAGTCCAGCCAGACCTGCCGGAGGAATCCTGTCACCAACCAAATCCATTTAAGCACCAGGATGGATATACAGTAGTTGCCACACAAGGCGCTCACCCTTCCGTTAGATAGGCATTTAGGTCTTGAGTTTTATGCTCTATTCATCTGTTCTGTTATTTATTGTGTAGTTTCTTTTGTGTTTATTAGTTCTTGACTGTTTTTCTTGTATTTTAATATTGATAAAGGGTGCTGTATTACTGTTTTCTTGGTTTGTGTTGTAAAGGAAAGAGTGATGTAATGGTCTGTCCTATGCCACCTGCATTCATCACTCTGGAATAGAATGATGTCAGTGAAGAATATTGGTGGTTGATATACAAGATAGTTGCTAACAGTTGAAGAAGGGAAGCAGTGAGGGAACCCTACGTGTCTTTGTGGCAGCTCTGTTTATGCTTCCTTAGTTAATACACAAACTTCATTTTACCTCTTTACTGAGTTTTTTTGTCCTCACGCCGATCACTATGGAGACTGTGGCAGATGTTCAGAAGGTGGGGGTCCCCCAGAACAAATAATCAAAGTGGCATATCTTGCAATTGTACTGCCATCTGGATTGACTGCCACATCACACAAGCCTCTGATGCCTTGAGGAAATGATCAGAAGGCAAACACACCTCTGCTTTCATCTTGTAAAAATGAGTACAAAGCTAATGCAGTACAATGGGCAAACATTCAAGCCCTTGACGAACTAAGGGCTATAACAATCCTTAAGAATTCATTTAACATATCCACTCAGTCAGCAGTTTGTATTACAATCACCTGAGTTTACAGCTGAAGCAAACAAACTACTGGCTATGATAATACCATGGAAAGTGGCAGTCATCTAGAAGCAGGCAGTCAGATTGGTTTCCAGGGCCCTTCCTTCTTCAGGGCTTCTCCCCTTCCTTTTCAGCTTATAGGATTTAGTACCACAGGTTTCTCTTCACTCATAATGGAGGAATCCACACTAGTAAATCCGTTTTGCACTTCACTGGCTACCAATCTTTCTGATCTGCCTAGTACATATGGTCATTCATTCCAACACTCCATACCTTCTCATCTTGAATACAGAAATCTATTCCCAATAGAATTCTTTGATCTTCAGTCTGCATCTTCTACAGGTTCGAAGGGACTTTAAAGCTAAGTTGGGTGGTCGCTCTTTCAATTTTCTCACTACTAAAGCGTGGAATGTCCTGACCTTCGGATTCTGAACCATCCCACTGCAGTCAGTATTTACACAGAAGCTCAAAAAATCTACAGCCTCTAGATTTTTTCTGCACGCCTGTCTTCCCTTCCAGAACTGTGCGCCCCTACAGCTGATGTGTGCGCTTTAAAAATTCACATGTATCGTAACATTAGGTACTATAAAAAAAAGCACTACAGTTCACCTCATTCACACCTTGAAAAAGTGGAAATGTTGCTGATGGAATACCACAGAATCCATTGTTTACTCATACCCATTGTTATTAATCCAGTCATTAACAGCCTTGGAAATAAATCGGCAACCCCGTTTTAGGAAAAACATCAAGCTCAGGTAATGTGATGGCAATGGTTGTAACAAATAAGATGACATATGTATACATGGCAACTCTTTTCAGAGTCAACAGCCTGTTTTTTCCAGAGTCAACCATTGTACCTCACAGGCAAGTGGCTTAACTACAATGATAAAAATGAGCAGCTGCAAGGGCACCCCTCACTTGTACCTCAGAAAAATGGAAATGCAGCTAGTAGAATACTATCTACGCTACTGTATTCAGTCAAACACGTTCTGAAGAATCTATTCCTGGACAGCTGTAGAGGTTAGTATAGGGGTGTAGGAAGTTGGCTCTGTATATACTATCTCAGTGAGAGATAGTGTGCACAGAGTCCAAGGGTTCCCCTTAGAGGTTGATAGTGGCAAAATTAGATGATACTAATGCTCTATTTTGTGGTAGTGTGGTCGAGCAGTAGGCTTATCAGAGGGTAGTGTTAAGCATTTGTTGTACACACACAGGCAATAACTGAGGAACACACACTCAAAGACTTAACTCCAGGCCAATAGGTTTTTATATAGAAAAATATATTTTCTTAATTTATTTTTAGGACCACAAGATTCAAATTTTAGGTAAGTACATAAAATGCAAGGTACTTCACACAGGTAAGTATAGAACTTTGATTTAAAACAGTAGTACACACAATTTTGGTTAAAATGGCAAATAGCTATTTTAAAAGTGGACACTGCAAAAATCAACAGTTCCTGGGGGTTTCTCAGGTAAGTAAAGCACTTAGTCAGTCTCCTGGGCATAGGCACACCACCGTTGGGGGTCAAGGCAACCCCAAAGCTACAGCACCAGCAACACAAGGCAGGTCAGGTGCAGAGGTCAAAGGAGGGCCCAAAACACATAGGTGCCTATGGAGAACAGGGGTGCTCCGGTTCCAGTCTGCTAGCAGGTAAGTACATGTGTCCTCCGGGGTGGGGGGGGGAGAGACCAGGGGGGTTTTGTAGAGCACTGGGGGGGGGGACACACAAGCACACAAAACACACCCTCAGTGGCACAGGGGGCGGCCGGGTGCAGTGTGCAAAGTAGGTGTCAGGTTTGCTGTAGAAATCAATGGAGGGACCTGGGGGTCACTCTGCTGATGCAGGCAGGGCACGGGGGCTTCTCGGGCCAGCCACCGACTGGGCTAGGATGACTGCTGCCTGCTGGTCACTCCTGCACTGGTAGGAGGTTCCTCTCGGTCCTGGAGGCTGTGGGTGCACTGCTTTGTCGAGGCGTCTGGTTCCTTTGTTACCAGGCAGTCACGGTCAGGGGGAGCCTCTGGATCCTCTATGCAGGTGTCGCCGTAGGGGTGCAGGGAGGTCGACTCAGTGTGTCCACGTAGTTGGAGTCACCTGGGAGTCCTCTCTGTGATGTTTGTTATCCTGGACTCGAGCCGGGTGCGTTGGGTGCAGTGTGAAGATTCACGCTTCTGGCGGGAAGTGAGTCTCTTTAAAGTTTCTTCTTTGTTTCAATTTTGTTGCTGTTTCTGGACAGAGACACTGTCCTCTGGAGGTTCTTGGTCCTTTAGGTAGAGGTCAGTCCTCTGAGTCCTCAGATCGCTGGTCCCGCTGGATGCGTCGCTGTGCAGGTTCTTTGAGTGTGGAGACAGGCCCGTAGGGCTGGGGACAAGTCAGTTGTCATCTCTGTGGGGTTTTCAGGTCAGCAGTCCTTCTTGTTGTAGGTTGCAGGAATCTGATTTCCTGGGTTCAGGGTTGCCCCTAAATACTAAATTTAGGGGTGTGTTTAGGTCTGGGTGGCAGTGGCCAATGGCTACTCTCCTTGAGGGTAGCAACACCCTCCTTGTGCCTCCTCCCTGAGTGGAGGTGGGCACATCCATATTCCTATTGGGGGTATTCTCCAAAACCAAGATGGAGGGTTTCTTAAGGCAGGGGTCACCTCAGCTCAGGACACCTAAGGGGCTATCCTGACTGGTGGGTGACTCCTACTTGTTTTTCTCATTAACTCCTCCGGAGTTGCCGCCAAAAGTGGGGGCTGTGTCCGGAGGTGTGGGTATCTCCACTAGCTGGGATGCCCTGGGGCGCTGTAACAGGCATGAGCCTTTGAGGCTCACCGCCAGGTGTTAGTGTTACAGTGCCTGCAGGGGGAGGTGAGAAGCACCTCCACCCAGTGCAGGCTTTGTTCCTGGCCACAGAGTGACAAAGGCACTCACCCCATGTGACCAGAAACTTGTCTGGTTGTGGCAGGCTGGCAGGAACTGGTCAGCCTAACACTGGTGTTTGGACTGGTATGTAGGGGTCATCTCTAAGATGCCCTCTGGGTGCGCTTTTCAATAAATCCCACACTGGTATCAGTGTGGATTTATTGTGCTGAGAAGTTTGATACCAAACCTCCCAGATTTCAGTGTAGCCATTATGGAACTGTGGAGTTCGTATTTGACAAACTCCCAGACCATGTACTCTTTATGGCTACCCTGCACTTACAATGTCTAAGGTTTGGCTTAGGCACTGTAGGGGCATAGTGCTCATGCAACTATGCCCTCACCTGTGGTATAGTGCACCCTGCCTTAGGGCTGTAAGGCCTGCTAGAGGGGTGACTTACCTATGCCCCTCCCTGAGGGGAGTGTCATGTTGACTGTCATTTTCTCACCACCAGCACACACAAGCTGTGAGGCAGTATGCATGTGCTGAGTGAGGGGTCCCCAGGATCACATAATACATGCTGCACCCCTTGGAGACCTTTCCTGCCCACAGGGCCCTTGGTACCGGGGGTACCAGTTACAAGGGACTTAACTGTGTGCCAGGGTTGTGCCAATTGTGGGAACAGAAGTACAGTTTGAGGGGGAGAACACTGGTGCTGGGGCACGGTTAGCAGGATCCCAGAACACTTTCAATCATAACTAGCATCAACAAAAGGCAAAAAGTTAGGGGGTAACCATGTCAAGGGATGCATTTCCCTACAAGGGGGAAATCACATTTAGAAGAAAGACAAAAAGAGCTCAGGAACTGTGATGTCAAAGACTGTAACAAATAACATATCATTATCATACTTCACCAGCTTGTTTGCAGTCTCTTTTAAAAGTCCTTGTACTAGAATACTTGGGACACAGATATGCCTCTCAAATTATAAAATTGTGGCCATTGCTAATGCAATAAATGTTACAAATATACTAGCTTGTGGCACTCTACTTGTAGTCAGACATTTGTATCAATATACTGATCAGCAGCAAAGAAATAGTCAAGCCCCCACAACTCCACCTCGCATGAAAACAACAAAAGCGGATACCTTGTTACCTCGACTGTAACAAATAAAAAAAAGGCAAATATTGTCAATATCTTCCTCAGTCATAAATTTGTATTTGAATCACTTGAGCTAATTGCTCTAACACGGAGTGTATGTGTACTAATGCTATTGTGACAGAGCAGCGGAGGATCGAGGCAAGCTTTGCACATTTTTGTCTCTGCAGGGAAAATATTTTTCCTTGTGGAGAAAGAGCTTCCCCAACACCTCCACTAAATCTGTTCTTCCTTCTCACCTGGAGGGTGAGTTATTAAATGCTGTGCCTCAAGTACTTTTCCCTCCATTTCTAGGGTGGGTAAGAGTGGATTTCAGGTTGTGAGTGTGCCTATAAAATCACAGGTTTGTCAATGTCACCAAATTTACATGGCTAACTGGGCCTTGTTATACCCAATTCATATCTATTGCATAGGACTTACTACTACAGGGTTTTCTACACTCATGTTGGAGGAATCCACAGTAGTAAAACCCTTTATGTCTACCAGGTTTTATTTGGTCAATTCCTGACTGGTGTAAACAGACTTTTACAACTCTAAATGTACATTTAGTTCCAAAATGCCTTTGTGAATCAGATGCTAGGAATTTTATTGATAAAATACAGCTGATAGAACTACAACCTGATTTGCACTAGGCACTCCCAAATCATCATTATTATAAATAAATTTATGAAGAGCTCTGGCATTATGAATGTAAGAAGTATTCACAGATAATTTCGGCCTTGTACTTTGTAAAAACATGAATGTTACCCTTGTAATACGTCTGATGAAGATAGCATGGTACCTGAATATTGTAACCAAAATATTGTCTGACAGAAATTGTTTACCTAAATGTTGCCCCATTTTGAGTTAATAATTAAAACATTGAACAATATTTTTCAATTTATTAAGATTTAGCTCTACCATGAGATCCAAATGATAAATACAAAATCACATAATCAATACAACTTTAAAAAGCTTTTGAAAAAATGTAAAACATTCCATTCATTAGGTTGACAAAGCGCAATACTTTCACTAAGGGGAGCCCATATTTCAGGAAGACTTGTTTCAATAAACCGCGATTGAAGGGAAGGGCAAACAAATAGCACATGGTTAAGGTCTTGGGATGAGAACATACATAATCTGTCCTCGTAATTTAATCGTTTCTAGGCACCTATAACTACATTTAATGGCAAAACATTAATCTCCAACAACAATAAGAAATGATAAACCCCAAGTTTATTTATTTTATTTGCATGATTATTTAAAATCTTAGCATAATAGTCAACTAATTACATAATTACAACTAGACATTTAAAAGCTACCCTTATGTTGCCAGCCTAACAACATATAGGGGATAACAATATTTGCAAAAAAAAAAGCACAATTAAGATTTAATATCCACTATAAAATTCTTGAATTTATGCTAAAACAATAAGAGTAACTAAACAATTATTAAAAAGCGCAAACTTTTCAATGTGCGTGGTTCTGCATTTTTCAAGGGCATAAACTAAATCTTTATGATGCACTAACAGCCACAGGCCGCATATTTAAGCACTTGGTCTGTACAGACAGAAATTTGATAAGTCTATAATTTATCTGCAGATCAGTTGAATCAAAAATTGTCATCACTGCTGGCCGACGAGCGTATCCCATTTGAACTAAAAACTGGTTTCAGCAGTTGACGACGTGCTTCTCTTAGGGTCGGGCATATACAGATCAGATGGACCAGTCCTCCCTGGCAGCATTGCATAGCCTGCATGACGTCTCCCCCCCCCATTCTTCCACAGTGGCCGATCTGCTCTTGATGTAAGAGATCCTAGCTGTATCGCGAGCAAGTGGCATTTGCCATATACTGAAAATGTTGAGATCAGATATTGCGATGGTGCCAGGGTGGTGTAAGTATGCATGAGAAGCCAGGCATGCGAGCGTCGCGCAAATTTGCGTTTATCTAGCAAAGATTGCAGACCTATTTCCTTTTTTAACACCCGGTACAGAAGAGGATATGACCTATTAGAGTCCCATAGGTATGTAATTTGAGTCATTGCTAACTGAATACCATAAAGCCACAATTAAAGGGCTGGTGGTGTTTCCTCTTATTTTGTACATGGTCTTTATCGTATGTACTTTCCTATCCAGTTGTTGTTAAAGGCAAAATTCAAGCCTAACTTGGGCAGGGGAAGCAGTACAGGGAAGATTGAAAACTTGTTTGTAGATTTGTATTTGTTGCTGATCGAGGAACGAAGCGTCTTTCCTGTGTAGTGCTTAGCTTCCATACGTAGTGGCTGGAAGGAATTTGGCTGACATGACGGACAGTAGAGGTTTCTATGAGGGCCCTTTTAACCTTTTGGCTGGGGCGCAAAAAGCGAATGTAAGCGCTTTGCATTTCTGAGCGATGTGCTGCTTTTGCGGTGCAAGGCTAGCCTCGTTGTCTATAGTAAAACCCAAATATTTGTAGCAGCGAGTCTCTTCAAGGCTGATGCCACCCAACTTAATTTTATTTACAGAGTTGGAGACGTATCCTATAGACATGGTTTTTGTCTTCGTAGTATTGGTTTCTAATTTAACGTTGCAAAATCGCCCAGGGTGCTAACTAGCTGCTGTAGCCCTATTTCATGTGGCTCAATGAAACAATGTCATCAGCATATGAAAGGTGTGATATGAGCAAGTTCCCCATCCCTGGAGAGTGAGTTGGTCACGTCTAGCTTTGGGGAGAGGTCAGCATAAAAAGGTTAAAAATGTGCCGGGCCAGAACGCATCCTTGTTTTAAGCCTATATTTGTTGTGAATCCTCCTTGAAACTTTCATACCATCTGCTACCTTGATCTGCACCCAGGTGTTATCGTATAGCATTTCAGTGCTGCAGAGAAGCCGTTCTTGCAGGCCCCAGCTTTGCAATTTGTGCCAAAGAAATGCTCTGTCCACTCGATCAAAGCCGCTTTTAAAGTAAACAAAGGATAGATGTAGCTTTTTCTTTAGGCATTTTGCTTTTTCGGCAATGTCACTTAGTGCTAAAATATTGATCATTGTGCCGTACCCCTTCTGGAAGCTGGTTTGGTTCAGGGGGATGAGGTTGTTTGAATTGGAGCAGTGGAGCAGATCATCCAATATCAGCGAGGTGAAGTATTTGGCCTCACTGTCAATTAAAGCAATCAGTCTGTAGTTGGCTGAATTTGTTCTGTCACCCCCTTTAAATATTGGATTGATAATAGATCCTCTCCAGCTGTCAGGGATGATTGTTGCGCTCTACTCCTGTGTAAGGATTGCCAGTGAAGTTGACCAGTACTCTGGATAAGCCTTAAATATTGCCCCGTGGAAGACCATTGGGCCTGGGGGCACCATCCCTACGCCCCCTCCTAATTACTTGGGAGACTGCCTTAGCGCTGTATCCATCGTCGATCTGACCAAGGTTCTTAGGACTTGCAGGCTCCTTCAGGTGTGAATTTGCTTCAGGTAAATCTTTTTAAAAAAAAGGTGTTGGCCAGGTAATCCGCCCATTTTATTTTCGGGAATTGATGAACAATGAATTACTCTAGACTGCCGGTCAGTGCTGTTAACTGTTGCCCAAAAGGCCCTGGAATTTGCCTTTTTTGCGCTATAGAGCAATTTGAGCCAGAAGTTGTCCTCCATCTTGATGCGCTCACGCCATACCTGAATTTTATAGTTTTTTCGAAGGGCCTTTATTTGGACACATGTAGATTCTGTGAAAGGACCTTTTTTAATTTCTCTAAGTACGTGCCTCAGTTCCTTTCTTAATTTTAAAATTTTCTATGATAGACTTGAGGACATCATCTGATTTTGTGTTGGTGATTGGCGCAGAGCTGAGTGAAGATAATGAAATTAAAAAGGTGGTCTACACTTCCACTGCATGCGAGTCCTGGAGTGTTGCAGATTGAAACAAGGTTTTTATCTTTTCACACAGCTGTGGTAATGAAGACTCTGACAAAATCAGATGTTTTAAGTTGGTAGATGCAATACTTCCAAGATCAGCGACAGGCAAGTGGTGTGGGGCTTTCAAGTCCAGTTCTATATGTTGGTATGAGTGATTGCTGTAGAGAGTAGTTTTGATTTTAAATTTCCTCCCGCGTGATAGCAGAGGAAGAGACACAGCCATATGGTCTTATGGTTGCAGCCTTTGTGCTATAGTGGGTGTAACTGGGCGGCATGTCATCTTTGGTCCTGCCATTTAAAACTCTCATACTCCAATGCTCTGCCTCGACCATTTGCTTGCCCATTGCGTCCGTTCTCTTCTGTATTGGTGGAAGTTGAGGGAGAACTGACTACAGAGCATTTTCAGCTGCCAATTGCTAATCCGGTTCAGGAGTATGAATTAAGTGGGCATTGAAATCGGCCATGACTAGAATGTCCCATGTTGGTTGAGTGCATCTTCTCTTCTTCTTTATTCAATAATTTCTCAAACAGCAGGGTTTTCTTGACGTTTCTGTGGATGAGCGTAAACATTAAAAATTACAAGAGGAGTTTGTCAATTGTCACTGAAGTGGAGTTTGACAGCCTGCAGATCATTTTGAGAATGCCAGTTGCTCTGTTGTAATGTGTAGCGTCGTGAAGACGTACGCGGCTAGACCTCCATTTGGCCTGCCCGATTTATTACATTTTTCGGCACTGACGTGGTGTAATGTGTAACCTCCCAAGTGGACCATGTCTATTAGCCATGTTTCTTGCAATATGATTATAGTGTAGTTGCAACTGTTTGCTATTGCAAATCCATCTGCGATAATGGTTTTTGCTCTTGCGATATTCCAAGACATGATGTTAACAGCAGACCCCTGATCCATATTTTCTACTTTGTGATTGTCAGTTGCTCCTTCTTGAATTTAAGATGTGAGCCATCCACCTCCGTTCGTCCTGAGCATCATTCTGTGGTCGTGGAGGTATAGGCATGCGGCTTCAGGCAATTGAGGGGCCATGCAAAGGTTTTTGGTTGACTTCTTCCAACCCCCTGGCTGTACTGCTTCTTCTCCGACTCCCTTCTATTCATCTCCATTGTGTATACGTGGGCCTTTAAGTCTGATTGATGATTTGATTTTTCCATAGAACTGGACAGCAGGGGCAGAGGGTAGCGTCATCTGGACGGTTCGGACAGCAATATTCCCCATGCTTCAAATTTCGTTATTTCATCCATGATTGATGTAACGATGTCCCTTGTTCTCCATGTAGTGGATATTTGCTCTGGCCTGTACTGGTCGCTGCTGTAGAGGAATTTCACTGACATTAAAGTCTGTAGATACAATCTTCTGTGTTGATGGCAACTCAGCCAGCAGCTCCAGGATTGTTACCCCTGTTCAAGCAGTCTTGTTGGCCCTGCGATGTATATTGTGAGTTAAAATGATCTGACTTGATTCCCAGGCTTTATCTGAGTAATGGCTGTGCTGAGGTTGGAGGGAGTAATCCGTGATTCCGTGAGGCGTTGGCTTTCTCGGCTGATTGCCCTCTCACTGATTGCTATTTGGGTCCATCATAGGCACGTCTACTTGTCTGGTTAAGGAAGTCTTATTTTGTACTTCAGTCATGAGAGTTTGTGTATTCCAAATCATGACTTTTGTGGTTATTTGCCCCTGTTCATTACTAATTACCACCCTAGAGGGGTAGCTCAAGTTTAGGCTCGTTTCCAAAATATTTTTTCAACAAGCGTTCTTAGTGCTGGACTGTGGATGATTTGCCAAGGGGGGATGGTTTTCTGGACTGACTAATAGGCTGTATTTGTTCCGCATTGCTGTTCCATGACTGTGACTTGGCTCTCGGCGAGCTGCCCGTTATGGCAGCTGGGCGGATAGCTGTGAGTTGCAAGAAGCCACTTTGTGTGGGTGGCCTTCAGAGCACTGTCTGCCTCGGATTCCAGAGAGACAGATTGGCCCCCCAATGCCACTGTCTGCGAAGCATCCTTTAATTTCTGTACTAATGCCACTGGCATCCCTGGAAGGTCCTGCGTGGATAGTTGGGAGACTGGTTGAGCCTCAGGGTTTTTGCTACCTATGTGTGCTAACTTGTTTTCTGATGCTGACATTGTACACCCTTGACCTGAAGTCACATCCATGATTTCTGCATCCCTCAGGTCTGGATGGTGTAAATTAATCTGAAGTTGTTCCATTGGCCGGTGCACTTTGTGCTTTGCAGATAGTGGAGAAGCAGCAGATTGTGTATCATTGGAGATTAACTGAACCATTGGCTGCCCCTGCCCTTGTAATTTTCGCATAGTTTCAGACCTGGTGATTGCATGAGAAACCAGGGATCCATGTTTGTGGCTTTAATTGTGCTAAAAATATGGGGTAAAAATGGCCACTTCTGTCTTTATTATGTCTTTTCCTCGCCTTTCTGGCTCATTTTTTTTTTGCCTTTTAGATGGACATTTGGGTATTGGTGCTGTAAGCTTGTCTATACAATTTGGATTAGTCTACGCTGTTTTTTTCCATCTGTGTCCCCATTGCATTGGCATGAACAACATCTGGAGTTCCCAAGGCTATAGGTGACTTAATTTGTGCTTTTGAGTCATCATTTTCACAGAAGGTTGTGCTCTGAGCATTAGCCCCATTTTTTACTGGACAGCTTGAGCGATACTCTTTTGCTGGCCCTGCTCATAGTTTCTTTTGCAAAAGCGCTAGGTGAGATAATCCTTGATTCAGATTATTTGGAGTAAAAATATTACTCTTATTTGTTTCTAATTTTTCTAACATGTCTGTTAGAATATTTGGTAATGTACTCAATTTGTCGATTATCAGTCCACATTTTCTGGGATCTTGCTCTTGATCCACATTAGCCTTTGGAACAGGTGGCCAGATGGCCAACATATCCAATTTTCGATTAATATCAGCAATGTGAGTGGCCATAACATTCATTAGGTCAATTTGTAAATCTAGTTTGTCCAATTGCATGTTGAGGACTGACGTTGAAGTGTGGAGGGCGCTTAGAAGCGAGGCGTGTAGCCAGGCGAGATCCCCCAACTTGCAGCTAGAGAATTCAGCTGGAAGATGGCTTCTAGGGGGAGTTTTGCTGTTTCTATTACTGCTGTCTGGAGGGCTGTTGTTGGTGACTGGGGTATCGAAATGACTAAGTTCCCTTGCACCTATATTTTGTTGTAACTCGCTCATATCACTAGAGACTTCAATGATCAAGTTGGAAACTTTTTCTTGTTGCAGTACGGCCAGACTTTGATTAGCCTTCTCCGATAGTTGTGATGGGCTCAGGTACTGTTCTTTAATATTTGACAAGTCAAAAGTGTTCAGGTCCACTGCCTCGACTAGAGCTTTGTCATTTGTTATGGAGAGTGACTGCACTAATAAGAAATGACAAATCCCATGTTCCAAATTCCAAGTATGGTAAGATTGTGGTTGTGCTCGGGTACAGGTAGGTACAATAATATCCAACTTCTTTCTCCCCGAACACACAGGCATGTCATTGACCATCGAGCTACTCCTGAAACTATGTGAAACTGTTTCAAATAGGTTTTCAGTTGTAAACAAGACATTTCCTCTATATCAAGCTTACACAGTTTAAAGTCCCTTTTTGCATGGTTAAAATGTTTAATAAGAGTAAAAGCCTTCATACTCAGCCAAAAAAGTTACGTACATAAAATACCTCTTAGGTTTTTTTTCCATGCTATGTAAAAGCTGATGCCCACCCTATTTTATGGCTACTTAATAAGCCCATTTCCAGGCATATAGTTTTAATTGGGGCCACTGTATTAAGTGTGGATTTTTCCCAAACAATTCCCTCCATTTTGTGCAAAAAAATAAGAGGTATGACCTCTATGACGTATAATACAGGGGGGGGGGGGTTTAGCATAGTATACTGATAAATTTTAAAAGTGCGTTCCACAAGTAACTCTATATAAAGATAAAACAGAATTTATATTGATCATTGCTTTGCTTGAGAGATGGGAGATGTCTTTATCTGAGAGGCTAGTAAAAAACATTCCATAAATAAGGGGTATTTATCAAACATTTCCACTTCCTCACTCCCCACAGCCCATTTGCATTTCCCAATCTTTTTGTTACTCTTGCCTCGAAACATTATCACTCTACTTTTTTAATAATAATTTTCAAGTGATTACTGGAGGCATATTTTTGCAAGCTATTGTTTCTGTAACCTTTTAGGGGCCAGGTCCATGAGCACCATATTTTCACTGTAAAGTGACAATGCAATATTTCGATGACCTCACTTCGGTGCATCACCTCCCAAGTCATTCAATACAGTAGGGGGATCATAAATGTACAGGGAGATTAGTAGTGGAGCAAGCAAACCATTTTGTTTTAAACCATTTACTATAGTTATTTTCAGGGAAAGCTCACAGTCACCTCCAAGCAGAATGACACCAGGTGAAAGAGTAAAGTGCAATTAGTATTTCTTTCTTTAAAAAAAACTTTTTATTGAATTTTCAAATAATAGTAACACACAACAAAAACATATTTCTCAGTTATATCAAAGATAAGCACATCAAAACAGAATGCGCTTATAATTAAGAGAGCAATATAATGTTTTTGGACAGTGGGAGAGCGTGGTGTGTTGGCCTAACAGTAGACCATATAAAGGATGAGAGCGGTACAGTGGGCATTGCGGTGGGGTAGGGGTGCTTCAAATGGTCACTTAATAATGAACTGAGGAAAATTGGTAAAGGCATAGAGTGGGTGAGGGGAATGAGAGGAAAACACTGAGTCTTCTCCCTCCAGGGCCAGCAGATAAACACATAGCAGGTTCCAAATATCTTTAGGTCTGGAAGTAAGTGACTGTAGCTGTATATAATCCATGCTGATCTTCTCACATTGTACCATGCTACTTAACCACGCCTGTTAGGATGGGCGGTGACCACTGCCCCAATGCAGTGTCCGTTCTCGCTTTACATGTAGTAAAGCAATGGAGGTAATTCTCTGGACCGATCGGGGGATGTCACTGGTATAACCCAATAATGCAACTATTGGGTGGACAAGAGTCACCTCAATCATCATAGAGAGTGAAGTCAAGATATCAGTCCAGTATTGTCCTATGTGTGGATAGGTCCAGGTTAAATGTATGACATCAGCCTCTGGACTATGACATTTGGGACATTGCGATGAGTGGATGGGGTCTAGATGAACTAGGAGCTTGGGGGTAGTGTATGCTCGGTACAGGAATTTGAAGCAAGCAGTTTGTGTTTATGATTGAAAGAAACAAGTTTCATTTTTGAGCAGCAACATGCCTAGACTTTGTCAGGGGGCATCCAAGATCATTTCCCCTGGGCTTCCTTACATGTTGAGTCAGGCCTGGTTTCATAGCCAGACTAACAAGGTACAGTCGGGGGACCAGGTGTCCCCTGTCTGCATCTGCGACTGTCAATGGCAAGAAGTTGTTGGGCCACCGGATACAGATTAGCTCACAAAGCATTGTGAAGTTGCTGAAGAACAAAGTGATCCATGTATGAGGCATTATTGAAGTGCGAGGGGTCATCATGTGAGAGAACTTGGCCACCCGAGAACAGATTCCCCCATTGTTTGTAAAACGTGGCTATGAAGTATATATTGCACTAATGCCTCTCTTGTGAGAGGGAGACAGGGTTTGTCCAGCAGTGGTAAGACAGGTGAGTAAAGCAGCCTGCCTCCAGCACACATCTACGTTTTCGCCACACTCAGCAGTTGGAGGACAATGTTTGTATATCAACAGGGTCAATTGGGATCCTTTTGGGTAGGATGGCGGATAATGTGGTTCCCTAAACAGGTCTCCCTCAAGCTTGAAAGGGGACCCGCGCCTCTGGATGACACCAATGGTAGGCATACTGGGATTGGGCAGCAAGGTAGTATAGTTGTGGGTCAGGAACCCCAATCAATCAATCAAGCGGTCTTGTAGAGCGCAGCTTGTCACCCCAGGGGTCTCAAGGCGCTGGTGAGATGCTGCATGCCTCGTCTTGATGGCGATGACGGTAGAAGAGCCAAGTCTTGAGCTGCTTTCTGAAGTTCTTCAGAGAAAAGGAGGTGCGCAGGTGTAAGAGAAGGTCATTCCAGGACTTGGCAGCAAGGTGAAAGAAGGAGAGACCACAGAAGCGATTGCAACGGATGCGGGGGACGTGGGCCTGTGCAAGGGTGGTTGAGCGGAGTTCTCTGGTCGATTGGTGGAAGGTGAGGCAGGTGTTGATGTAGGCGGGTCCGGAGTTGTGAAGGCCTTCGTAGGCATGCATGAAGAGCTTGAAGAGGCATCTTTGCTGGATTGAGAGCCAGTGGAGAGCCCTGAGGTGGGGAGTGATGATGGTTCTTCTGTGGAGTTCGAGGATGAGTCTTGCTTTCGCATTCTGGATGGTCTGTAGGAAGTTCATGACATATTTCATGGTTTTGGCATAGTATTGCCGTAGTCAAGTTGGCTGGAGATGAGGGACTGGGTGACTGTCTTCCTGGTAGAGATGGGGATCCTTCGGAAAAGCATGCGGAGGATGTGGAAGCAGGCGAAGGAGACGATGTTCATCTGTTGCTTCATGCTCAGTTGGGTGTCTAGGATCGTTCCGAGGTTGTGTGCATGGCTGGTGCGGGTGGGGGATAAGGATGGAGGGCAACCACAGGGGCCAGGGTGGAGGGGGCTTGTTCACCAAGATGAGGATTTGTTTGTTTGAGTTGAGTTTGAGGCAGTTGTTCCTCATCCAGGTGGTGATGTCGGTTATGGTGTTTTTGGAAACTGGTATGTGTGGTGATGGCGGTGTAGTCTGTGAGGGATAGGACAAGCTGGCTGTTGTCAGTGTAGGAGACCATGTTGAGTCCGTGGGGGTGTGAGATGTGTGCCAGAGGTGTCATGTAGTTGTTGAAGAGGGTGGGGCTGAGGGAGGAGACCAGGGGAATACCACAGATTATGTATTTTTGGTGCAGAGACGAAGGGTGGTAGGTGGATCCTCTGTGTTCAGTCAAAGAGGTAGGAGGTCCAGTTGAGTGCATTGACTTGGATGTCAACGCAGTGGAGCCTGGTGATCGTGTGGTGTGAGAGATGGTGTTGAAGGCTGCAAATAAGTAGAGGAGGATGAGGGCAGCTGTTCCCCGTAGGTCCTGTTCTCTGCTGCGAGTTTTAGATACCAGTAAAACTGTGAGGAATGAAGGTGGAATTCAGTCACTAATTCCTGGAATAATTTCAGGTGTCCTGCTCCTCGGGCATCTCCCAGTGTGGATCTACCTATAAAGTCTCAACCGTGAAACCCACCAACCTGCCATTTCTGATAGCCATGTTCCCTGCCATAGGGTTTTCGACCTGATAATGATGCCAAACCATTTCATGTGGTGGAGAGCCACATACCAGCTCTCTACAGGGACTCAGTAGATCAGGGCAACAAATGATGGGGAGACTTGTTGTACAATGTGAGTATGCCGTGCAGATGGAGCAAGTCTAACTGCAATCTATGAGTGGGGTCGCCTCTGTCTGCCAGAGTCCAGTCAATGAGATTAACTAGATTTGGGGCCCAAAAATACAAAGTGACGACCATCTAGCCCAGCTTCACCATTGATTTTTTTTCTTATGTAAAGGGAGAATAATACTGCCTTTCTATGTGTTCAGGACCTACCCGGTAGCATAACAAAATATATATAGATATATATATATATATCTACTAATAATATTTAAAGAGCAGTGCCAAGTAATTGGACTGCATATCTTCCTCCAACTTTGTGATGGCAATAGTTAATTGATCGGTCCCCTTTCCCTGGAAATTCAGGTACAATGAGTGACGTCCCTAATATGCGATTTGATAGTCAATAGGAGTTTGCTTCTTTTATCACCTTGGAACCTATAAGTGAAATATTTCCAATCTCTGAAGAGTAAGCAGCATAAAGATTAGAGATGTAATTCAACCAGGCCTCACTTGAGATTGGGAACATTTTGGCAATGACCCAGCTTCCACTGGCCAGTGCAATTAGTCTCCAGAAACCTCTGGAATTACTATGGGTGATGGCCTCAACGAGGTCTATCCAGACCTTACTGGTCGGTTGCCCAACAATAGAAGCTTTCCATCTAGCCCATCTTCTTTTTTTAAAAACGAATTACTTTCCTTCTCGACATTAGGAAGTATATAAATAGACACTTGTGCAAATTATTAATTAGTTTATTTAAATTAGAACCTTTGCAATTGTCAATTGGATGTCCTGTTTTTACCTGATTGACTCGCTGTGCCAACAGTGGTTGTTCAACAAACTTTGCTATTTCCTCATCAAATTTGACTATTGACATTGGTCCCTACTGGTTAGTTCTTAGTGCATTTTAATTCCTCTCAATTTTCTTTTATTGGAGGCTGTCCAATGCACCTTCGCATAAGTTGTACTAAGGTGCGTTTTTTTTCTCCCACTAAATTCCAAGACAAGTTTTCCTCTGGGGCGATACTACCTGAAAATATTTATATTTTGTGATTGCTCAATTTGGTATCTATAATCTCTAGGTCAGATAGCAAATATAAAAACGGACAAGGAAACAATAACAAATTATGGAGCTAGATTTTTAGCGACAATGAATGGGATGAGCAGGGGATATCTTAATCAAGTTTTGCCTATAATGATAATTGACCTATTATTCCTCCGATGTTCAAGGAGGAGCTTCCCCCTTTTGTCATCTCTGCGTGACCTCGGAAAGATAAGGCTAGGTATATTTAGTGCCTCGTCCCTCTCTGTATCTTAAAGCTGAGCTAAACCATGATTTGAAACATTAGCATTATGATCCCCTACAATAATTACTAATTAATATTTTATGTTTCTGCTACTTGAAAATATACTGGAACAGTGACTCAATTCATGAGTTGACTTTCAGTCAAGGGAGAATGTATAAACTGGCAAGGGGAAGAGTTTCAAGCCCCGTTCCAAGTTCCTTTTTTAATTGAACACTAGACACTGTGCTAAATTCAAAGTATTGCTAAATGGTTTGTAGGGCTAGGAATAATTTGTAGATAGCAATATTGCAATCCCTTCACTTGTGTGAGCTTTCCTGATTTTCATTTGCTGGGCAACTGATTATATCAAAAGTGTCCCAATGTAAAATCCAGAACATGTCTACTGTAAACAAATATCTGCATTCAAGCAATTCAGTGAGTGCAGTTTTTGAGACTCTGGGAACTGCCTGCCAAATTCCAGGAAAGGATTTGATTTTAATACTATTACTAAATAGACTGTACAGTCATGTGGGAGCTTGGATTTTTAAAATTAAGTACCCCAGCCAACAAATTCCATTTAATTATTTGGTCTTCTTCACCAGGTCATAAAATTATTGTTCTGACCTAGATAAGTGACAGACCTACCTCTGGACCCCACCAAATTAACTATCAATTCCACACAAATTGGCAGCTCTTGGGAAGAAACACTACAGTCTGAGACATGGGCTTAAAGCTTTACCAAATGTTTCTGAAGGAAAGGGGCACTCTACTGGAAAGTGAGGAATAATGTCAATACCTCTATTAAAATCGAAATCACAGTTGTCCAGTATTAAATTAACAATTACCTTTGAATTAAAGAGCAATGTTGATCTCTTTTTGGCAGAGATATACAGTGATTGTACTTAAATGTCTTTACTCCTTACCAACCTCAATGACTCTACTTCGGAGAGACAATTAAGTAAAAGTTAATAATTTAAATAAACAATATCCTCATCAAACATAATAAATTCAAGAGTCAAACGCAAATCTTTCATTTCTGAATTGGGACGCTTTAAACATAGAGGCGATTTCTCAACAGAAAGCTGAAAGGTTTCCTTGGGGATAATGTCTTGAGCCTTTGGATCCAAAATTGTGGGTTGAGGATTTACATTGCATAGATTACAAATATATTTATTTGAAGATTCACACTCCCTCTCATCTGAGAAACCGTTATTGGGAGTTAAGTCCCCCTGAATTGGTTAATGTCGGTCACCAGCAAAGGTTACATGTATTGATAAATTTTCTATGTTGTTCTCTAGTGGTCTCAGAGTAAGGGCAAATCTCAGTTTCATTGCTCCCTTTTTCCAGCCTTTGATATTTCTTCCTTTGTCTGTTCTTCTTTTTTGGTCCTCTTTGTGAATTCGGGGAATTCGATTGCATGCATGTTTTCTTTTTATTTACAATTAGGAACAGTTTGTGCTCTACATCTACTAGGGGATCACTATACATATTACTCGAGGAAAAGACTTCTGGGACCTTGAATAGCTCCTCTAGAAAAAGGAAGTCTTCCATGGTTTCTCTGACATCCTTCTGCAAAGTAATAATGCCTACTTTCAACCAAGGGCAACCAACCTATGTGGCAACCTCCACACCTTTTTTTAGGCCTGCTTTGCCCTTATTTTCTTTAAATGCCAATTCTGACTTTAACATATCCGACAGAATGGGAAGCGTGTTCAGAATTAGGTCTCAATTTTTTCAAGCAGATTCAAGATCGAGAAGAGTATTCACTCTCAGCAATGAAGTGATTCAGAAAGTTGATTATATTCCTCAGGTAGATGGAATGAAGTTTTCATGTGAAATGCAGAGGACCTTGCCTTATTTAAGAGGTGGCAAGATTACTTAGAGTACTACAGTGTAGAAAATTGGAGGTATCTGAGCTTACAGGGGACTGAGGATCATTAGCTCTACGGGTGATGTTGAAAGATGTTTTGATTAAGGTGATATCTGGCAATGTGTAGTCCATCTTAGGGGACTTAGAAGAATAAGATCGAGTCCTGATTACTTAGGGATTTCCTGGGACATAACTCTTATTACAGGGATAATCTACTGGGTAAGGAGATTCCTGAAGGGTGAACCTGTACCTGTCTGCCTGATAATGTATCATCCCCTGTCAGTTTGAGAAAATAGGTGGGCATAGACAAGAGTCTCTTCAAAGAGCCAATGCGGTTCAATTTATTCCTTATAGGATTTGATCTTGTATTTTTCACCAACTCTGGTGGAGATTACTCTACCTGATCTAAGCTTTCTGGCATTCATTTTCAGCCACAGAGACGACTCCATGAGCAAGGGCCAATACCTTATCTCGGCTTTGCAGAGCTCGATGGAATTCCTTTAAGCCTTTTAATTTGTCCTCTTTCGGGCCAAATTGGATGGACCGCCTACAAACCATCAACTAAGCCTGAGTGTTAATATGAGCACACTTCCGGGGAGTAGTGAAAAACAGGGGAACACCATAGGTGCAAGCTGCATCGACTCCTGTGCCGGCTGCCTCCATGCACCACTACTGCCCAACCCTCCACCAGGCATGATTAATGCATGCTACACCTGGGGCTCAACCCTTTTGATATACGCCAAGGGGACAGTTAACTGGACGCTTCAGAATCAAGCTTCAGGCATTAGGCTTCAACTCTGCTTGCTAACTGCCACTGACTACCACCAGTGAAGCCATGGACTTCCAGGTGCCGGCAACCAGGCAGATTTCTCCTTTACTTGGGGTCCATAATTTGGGCCGTGGTATAGTCAATCTTGAGCACTTTACTCACCACCTTGCTCTCCACTCAAAGCAGCGGTCACTCATTCTGTACTCTGTGTATCTCTGCTGCGGCTCGTCCCAATGTGTTAGTGGAAAAACCAAGGGAAACTAACCCTTTACTTTCCGAGGGGAATAGCTATCACACTTTCCTGCACCAGCCACTAAACTGTTCAAAATCTGTGCAGTCTGTAAGAAACTCACTTTGTGCTTAATACACACACCCAGCATTCTTTACCGTGTACTTTAAAATCCTACCAGCCTCGGTAGCCACCAGCTCCTAGCCTCTCCTGGAGCCCTGAGGAGCAGGCCAGACCTAGGACAGTTTAGGGAGTGAGCAGGTGAGCATGTATGCTGACCAGCGAACAGGTGGAGTGGTGATGGCTTTGGAAAGGTTCCAAGCTCCAAAGCCTCAAACCTTCAGGGCTTCACTTTGCCCAAAATCCGTGACTCACCACCCAGGCTGCAGGGATGAGCTCAAAGTCATAATCCCTTCTCTTGGCACCATACCTCATCCACACTGACAACTCTCATTTGAGCTCTCCTTGGCTCTGCCTTTCCTTTTCCAACCAAGAGCCCTTTTTTTGAAAATTGTGTTTGTAGGACGATACTTTTGCTAATGCTATTCTGACCTAAACCAACAGATATATAATGCTTTGGAGCACAACACATCTCCATAATATGTCTTATGGATTTATCTTTTATCCCCTTCGCTGCCAGGCCTTTTCCTCCTCAGGTGCCAAGCCTGTTTTTTGGCTGTTTGGGGCAGTTTGCGCTTAGGCGCTCATAACTTTTTGTCCACATAAGCTACCCATGCCAAAATTGCATCTTTCTTTTCCCAACATCGTAGGGATTCTAGAGGTACCCATACTTTGGGGGTGCCCCTGAAGGAGATCAAGAAATTAGCCAAAATACATCGAAAATTGTTTATTTAAAAAAAACAAAATGGGGGAAAAAGGGGCTACAGAAGAAGGCTTGTGGTTTTTCCCCTAAAAATGGCATGAACAAAGGGTTTGCGTTGCTAAAATCACCATCTTCCCAGCTTTCAGGAACAGGCAGACTTGAATCAGAAAACCCAATTTTTCAACACAATTGTGGCATTGTATTGGGACATACCCAATGTTTACTATTTTGTGTGCTTTCAGCCTCCTTACAGTTAGGGACACAAATGGGTGTGAAACCAATGCTAGATCCCAGAAAGCTAAACATTTCTGAACAGTAGACAAAATTCTGAGTTCAGCAAGGGGTAATTTGTGTAGATCCTACAGAAAATAACAGCTGAAATAAAATAATATTGAAATTGATGTGAAAGTAACAGCCATTTTTCTCATGTTTTTCTCTAACTTTTTCCTGCGATTTTTGAAAGCAATATACTGTTACGTCTGCTGGACTCTTCTAGTTGCGGGGATATATGGGGCCTGTAGGTGCATCAAGAACCCTAGGTACCCAGAGCCAAAAAATGAGCTGCACCTTGCAATGGGTTTTCATTCTATGCCGGGTGTACAGCAGTTCATTTGCTGAAATGTAAAGAGTCAAAAATAGCTATCAAGAAAACCTTTATATTTCCAAAATGGGCACTAGATAAGGTGTTGCGAAGCAGTTGTTATTTGCACATCTCTAAATTCCAGGGTGCCCATACTAGCATGGGAATTACAGGGCATTTCTCAATTAGACATCTTTTTTACACACTGTTACATTTGGAAGGATAATATGTAGAGAAAGACAAGGGGCAATAACACTTGTTTTGCTATTCTGTGTTCCCCCGATAAAAACGGTACCTCACTTGCATGGGTAGGCCTAATGCTCGCTACAGGAAACGCGACATGGACACATCATATTTTTCACTGAAATCTGACGTGTTTTTTGCTAAGTGCCTAGCTGTAGATTTTGTCCTTTAGCTCAGCCGGCACCTAGGGAAACCTACCAAACCTGTACATTTTTTTAAACTAAACACCTAGGGCAATCCAAGATTGGGTGACTTGTGGGGCTCTCACCAGGTTCTGTTACCCAGAGTCCTTTGCAAACCTTCAAATTTGGCTCACACTTTTTCCTCATATTTCGGTGACAGAAAGTTCTGGAATCTGAGAGGAGCCACAAATGTCCTTCCACCCAGCGTTCCCTCAAGTCTCCCGATAAAAATGGTACCTCACTTGTGTGGGTGGTCCAGGTGCCTGCAACAGAAAAATGCCAATAACCTGTAGAGATTGAGGGTTTAGCACAGCGAGTTGATAAGCACATGGTTTTCTTTTGTACATCTTTTAGGCTGACTCTGCTTTGGGGACCCACACAAGTGACATATCATTTTACTTGGGAGACTGAAGGGAATGCTGGGCGGTAGGAAATTTGTGCCGGAGCGGTGATCCTACAAAGAGAAGGGAGGAAAACATGCTTTTATAAGCAAATTTTGAGGTTTGCAGAGGAGTAAAAAAATGTTGGGGGATCCAGGCAAGCCACACCTCCCTGGACTCCTTGGGGTGTCTAGTTTAAAAACATGTCTGGCTTTGGTAGGTTTCCCTAGATGAATGCCGCACCCGGGACCAAAAACAAGTGAACCCCTCCCCCCCCCCCCCCACACACAGGTAGTTTTGCAATAGATCATTTTGATGTGTCCACGTACTGGTGTGATGCTCCAAACACTAAAATTGTGAAACGAAACGCACTTAGGTTATGTTAAAAAGACCCCTCACCCACCAACCAAGTTGGTGGCATGCTTCATGTGAGAAAACAGGGCTGATTGCAGATGCCCCCCTAACGTTTTGCCCCCATTTTCACTTTTTGCTAGTGTTTTTCTGACTCTGATGGTGCCCTGGGTACTGCTAACCAGTCCCAGGGCCTGTGCTCTGTTTAAAATCAGTATGAAAATTAGGCTAATTATAATTGGCTAAGTCAACCTACCTATAAGTCCCTACTATATGGTAGGGCATGTAGGTTTAGGGACCCCAGCATAGGTATTGCATCCATAGGTGCACTGCTGAGGTGCCCAGTGTCATTTTAAAGGCAGGCCTGCCTTGCTGGCTGCTTTTAAATTAGTTACATGCAAATTCGACTTTGGAATTAAAAGTGGTTCCAAAGTCTTAAACTACCTTATTGTTACATATGTCACCGCTAAGGTGTGCCATATGTGCCTCTAGGGCTGGGTGCCATGTAACTATAAGCAGGGACCTTATAAAAATAGTTTTAGAAGCCCTGGTGAGGTAAAACAGACAAATTAGTTTTTCCCTCATTGTAGTGAATGGCCTCCATAGGTAGAATGGGGAGACTTTATTTAAATTTTAAAAATCCCCTTAAGTAATAGATACTACAAGTTTGGTATCAAATTTAATTGTTATACTAAATCCCACAACTTCCAGTTGTTGGATTTAATATAACTTGTTCAGGTAAAGAGTTTTAAACCTTACCTAAAAAGTTGCCAACTTCAGCCCTGCAGTGTTTTTGCTGCTTTGATCTGATTGGCCAGCCTCTGGCAGCATGGCCAGGCTGCCTTGATGAGGTGTGAAGTGGCTGGGCTCAACACAAAGATGTGCCTGGGGGATGAGATCTTCCCTCAGCAGATGGGTAAGGAGGAAGGGGGAGGGCTGCCAAACTGGTCTTCAAAGGCAGAGAAGGACATTTGGAGCAACACCCTCGCATCCTGCAAACCCAGACAATTAGGTGCTCCCTTGATTAGATTAGGAGAGGGGAGTGTTTAGGATTTTTAGCCACACCAGTGGGTGGGCTCAGCCAGATGTAACCTCCAAAAATCACTTTCAGCCATGATGAATTTTTGAGGAATGTTGCTCCCTGGGATTGATTTTTGCCACACTTCCCAGAAAGTGGGCATCACAGGGGGAAGGACCCTGCCTCTGATTGGGGAACCAGGACCCCCTGGAGCCCACCCAGGAGCAAGGATAAAACTGGCAGACCTGCACCCACCAAAAAACAACAGCAGAGAGGGGCAAAAGTGGGAGATTCGGAGAAAATACTCCTGGTCCCGTGTGTAAAGCTCCCAACAGTCAATAAATCAAATAAAGTACACACGGTTCCAAAAGTGCAAGGTGGTTTCTTTCAAACTGGGTGGTTCAGCATTCAATGGAGACCAAAGTCTTCGAAGCAAGAGCCCTCACTCACCTTCCGGTGACATGCTTCATCATAGGGCCAAGCTCCTCATCAGGCCGGCACTGCAATGCCTGACGGGCCCCACACGGGTGCTCTTTGCCAGAGCTCATTTTGAGAATAATGCACAACCGGTCAAAAGATACCCCTCGGGATGATCATCAGGCGTAGGTGGTCAAGAACTTTTTGGCTCCACTCGAAACCATAGTGGATTTTCAATCCTGATGTTACCCCGATGAGGCCCTACCTTTAGTATTTGGAGGGTTTTTGATTTCCTTATTATGGGCTTCCCTATTGTTTAAAGGATTAGGTATGTACTAAGGTCCTGACGAATTGCATAGGATCATTTATTGACTATAAAACAGAGAGAAACATGTTGACCTACAATATAGAGTGCCACAGGGGATCCTGTGCTTACTTTCTCCTCTTTTACTAATCTCTACTACGAGATCTAGTAATTATACCAATCATACTTTTATATGGGGGGTGTAGACATTATTTTACTATATCCCTATGTATTGTTTTTAATCATGTCAGAGGTATCAGCATTAGAATAAAATTACAATTTGTTACCTCTAGTCATTTTTAACTACCCTTATACCAATCCTTCACTATCTTTTGACCGGTTGTGCATTAAGACCTGCACCTACACCTCAGTTCCCTACCAGATCCCTACCAGGAAGAACTACAGAATGACTGCCCTGCTGGGCCCCTGACCTGCACCTGGACACTGCACTCTGGAGGACTGCACAGTTGGGCTTCACCACAAGAAGGACTTTGCCTGGCTTCAACTGGTTCAAGGAGGGACTCCGTTTGCTACAGGTGAAAATTTGATAACCAGAGTCCCCTGCACCAACTCCTGAAGAAACCAACCAGCTGACTACTGTCCAGTGGCCAAAAAGGAGTTTGTGCCAGGTGCATTCTGGGAGTTGTAGTCCGCACCCCGAATGAGCATCTCAGAGCTTCTGGAACCTTGGGGTGAACTGTGGACCTCAAAAGAATCTTAAAAGAACATCTGGAAGAAGATCCAGAACTTTGGAGAACTTTTGGAAAAAAGCTCCATAGAAGGACCGACCCACCGCGGCAACTCTAGCCGGCTTGCCTCAACCTGGCCTGACTTGCAGGTTCGTCCCCGTGACGAAAATTTACAAAAAGCAGACTTATTCCAAACGTAGGAAGTTGACCGGGACCTTCCAGATAGCCTATCCGAAGAGGGATCCAAGGACATTGGATCAAGATTCAGGTTTGCCCCAGTCAAAGGATTTTCACCTGAAAAACGCCTAAATCCAAGGGTAAAAATCCCCACCGAGGGATCCGCGACGTGTATCCAAGGAAGAGTTCCCGGAGGTCGGATTGGACTGGCAGGTCCGTCCTGCTGAAGAAAATCTCCAGAAAAACGAAGTCCTAAGGTAAACTTTTGACCGAGGCCTCCCGCGGGCTGTAGCCGAGCCGGGCTTCATTGTGGTCGGGCTTAAACTTTGACTTTGCCCCAGTCGAGGTGCAACCAGATTACCAGATTGGCGCTTTTTGTTTCTATGTGCTAGAAAGCATTAATTCCTTTTAAATTAATTTCTCCGGTTCCCCTTATCCGATATTATTCATTTTGGTGTCATTTTAAAGCTAAAATTATTTCCTATTTTTATAAATTGATTTTGGATTTTTAAACTGTTTCCTGTGTTTTGTTTAATTACTGTTTTGTGATCTCTGAATGCTTTACGCTTTGTCTACTAAGTTAAGCCTTGTTGCTCGTTGCCAAGCTACCAAGTGTTGAGCTAGGTTTAATTTACTGAGACCTAACTGGACCTAAGTGGAGGTTAGTGGCCTATTGCTAAGTGTAGGTACTTGCCTGCCCTTACCAACAACCCATTTTCTAACACTTCATCATCGGGGTCCCACCCGAGACACCTAGCGTGTCACGGGTGTGGTGCGACGCCTGATTACAGCAGAGCAGATTTTATTTTTACCACACATACTGGTTGGATTTGGCATAAGGGTGAGTGATGATTCAGTAGATCAAATTTTATTTTAAAGAGATTTAACAAAAATGAAATAACTGAGAGGCCAAAAAACTGAACCAATGACTCACAGCTCGTGAGCTGTAAAGCCACAACAAGGCACTTATCGCTTTACAGTCCTTTCACACACCGTTCATACATGACATGCACAAGACCATTTACGCGGGCAGCCACGGGCCCAACACATTACAACATTTGCATCGACAGACAGCGCCACTCAAGGGCTCCTCACTTACATACGCCCTCATGCCTGATACAGCAATCACACCAGCTGATGGGAGTTTGTGAACTGGCGTTTGTCTGGCAGTGTTGCAGTAGCCAACAGCAAGTCAATATTTACACCGCCAGCCAAGCGCCACCCCACCAGCCAAGCGCCACCCCACGCACCCCGCCAGCCAAGCGCCACCCCACGCACACCACCAGCCAAGCGCAACCCCACCCGGGTCGGTCCCTCATGCACACCGCCATCACTTTTTTGTTTTTAAACACAGAAACCACTAATTATAAATACAAAACTACAAACACAAAAGCTCTAACTGAATACATGACAGTAATGCCAACTGTGAAACTGAACATATGAAAATATAAAACAGCTGTCTACGCTCACGGTATTTCCCAATAATTTTTCTGTGGTAGTTGTTGAAACAGCCACCCACACTCAACCCAGGTTTTGAAGGACAATCAGGGCAGTACATCCTAGTCTCCTTCCTGAGACCTCTTCGAGCACAGACTCTAGATCTCTTAGCAGGAAAGTTTTTTTTGTTTTTTTGCCCGTGGGAGGAACATGCTCAGCAAAGTGACGATCTTTCAATCTAGCCACATCCTCCACCACTGCTTCTCTAGGAACTCTTGCCTGTTCAAGCACAACAAGGCTCGCTATGATACTCTTGAAATTTCACAAATGTCATCCTTGAATCTGGAGAACTATCTTTGAACACAGCAAAAGCATTAAAAGTTGCCAAGTGAACAGGTGAACCACTAACTTCTTATACCAAACATAAGACTTACGAGCAGCAGTGTAAGGTTCCAACCTCTGATCTACTCCAACACCACCCATGTGCTTATTGTAGTCTGTTGCATACAGGTTTGCGCACGTCAGCAACTTGACGCCAAACAGCCACAGGTGAAGTACTCTCATCATGGATGGTAGTTAGCATGTACACCTCCCTCCTGTCTACAAATTTCAGATCTAGCAGCTCATCATTCCGCAAGGCACTGCACTGTCCCTTCTCAAGTTTTTTACAGACAAGCTCTCTTGGATAGCCTTTCCGATTAGAGTGGATTGTGCCACAAGAAACCGTGTCCACTCTGAAAAACTGAACTCCAGTGTAGAAGGTATCTACATATTAATGGTGACATTTGTGAAACAGTCGTCTACCAAGTTCCCTCACAATTTTCTCACTCCAAAAGTGGGTGGACAATCAGGGGGGTCAATACTGGAATACCTACCAGTGTAGACCCGGAAATTATAAACATTCTGTACTACTTTCAGACAGCATATACAATTTAATTCCATACCGTGCCCTCTTGCTAGGAATGTAATGCCTAAAAACCAAACGACCCTTGAACAGGACCAAAGACTCATCTACAGATATTTCTTTACCTGGAACATAGATTTCTGAAAAACGATCTACCAAATGATCAAGGACAGGTCTAATCTTAAAAAGACGGTCAGAATCAGGGTGATCTTGTGAAAGGCTAAAGCATTATCTAAAAAAAAAAAAAAAGAAAATAGGCCAATCTGCCCCATCGGGGGGCAGAAATGCCATAGAATATATTGCCCTCTTGGAGGGGCGACCCTTGCCCAAGGAGCCACCCCCCCCACACAGAGCGCACACATGATCCCTGGCGCTAAGTGGCAGATGGGCCCAAAAACAAAATAGGCCGATCTGCCCCCAGGGAGAGCAGAACTGCCCAATATTGCTTTTTGCCCCTTGAGGGTGACCCTTGCCCAAGGGGGCGCCCCCCAACACAAAAAAAATCAGCCCCAAAAAAAATCTGTGGTTTCTAGTGGCTTTCTGCCCATCTTGGGGGCAGATTGGCCTAAAAATAAAAGGATGATCTGCCCCAAAGTGGGGCAGGAACGGCGAAAAATACATTGGCCCCCCAAAGGAGAGTGACCCTTGCCCAAGGGGTCGATCTCCCACACTATAAACACACACACTAATTCCCAGGTGTCTATTGGGCATTCATGCTGCCCATCACATCCCCTCTTTTAGAGGGATTCCCCCCCTCACCCCCGCATAGAGTTAAAACTCACCTCCTTTCCTCTTGACGCACTGGAAGCAAATAGCTTCCAGCGTGTCTTTGCACCCTTTCATGTCAGCGCGCAATCGAGTGCTGACGTCTTTGGGGGTGAGGGGGGGTCCGGTGTGGAAGGGGAAACTATTTTCCTTCCAACCCTGTCCTGTGGGGGGGTAGGGGTGGCGGCCCTCAGGGGGAGTGCTAGCGCTTCCCCTGAGGGCCTGTACACAGACTGGTTACGCCCATGGTGCCTGAGGCGCGCCACCAAGGACATAACCATTACGTCTGTGGCGTACAAGGGGTTAAGCTAAACCAGTTTGCTGGTTTACACAGAATACCCAATGAAATTTTGAGCGAAATATTTTAGCATCATGGGCAACTGCCACAGCTAACCTCAGAATGGCTTTATTTTAATTTTTTGGGGAATTTGTGGAATGTCGTGTCTTTTTTTTGGGAATATGTGGAATGTCATGTCTTTTTTTGGAATGTGTGGAATGTCGTGTCTTTTTTTTGGAATGTGTGGAATGTCGTGTCTTTCCCTTGGAATGTGTGGAATGTCGTGTCTTTCCCTGGAATGTCATGACTTTTCCTGGAATGTCATGTCTTTTTTTGGAATATGTGGAATGTCATGTCTTTTTTTGGAATGTGTGGAATGTCATGTCTTTTTTTTGAGAATTTGTGGAATGTCGTGTCTTTTTTTGGAATGTGTGGAATGTCGTGTCTTTCCCTGGAATGTCATGTCTTTTCTTGGAATGTCATGTCTTTTTTTTTGGGAATGTGTGGAATGTCATGTCTTTTTTTTTTTGGAATGTGTGGAATGTCTTGTCTTTTTTTGGAATGTTCTGGAATGGCATGTCATTTTTTGGAATGTGTGGAATGTTGTGTCTTTTTTTTGGAATGTGTGGAATGTCGTGTCTTTTTTTTGGAATGTGTGGAATGTCGTGTCTTTTTTTGGAATGTGTGGAATGACGTGGTTTTTTTTTGGAATGTGTGGAATGTCATGTCTTTTTTTGGGGAATGTGTGGAATGTCATGTCTTTTTTTTGGAATGTGTGGAATGTCGTGTCTTTTTTTTGGAATGTGTGGAATGTCGTCTTTTTTTGGAATGTGTGGAATGTCGTGTCTTTTTTTAGGGAATGTGTGGAATGTCATGTCTTTCCCTGGAATGTCATGTCTTTTCTTGGAATGTCATGTCTTTTTTTGGAATGTGTGGAATGTCATGTCTTTCCCTGGAATGTCATGTCTTTTCTTGGAATGTCATGTCTTTCCCTGGAATGTGTGGAATGTCATGTCTTTCCCTGGAATGTGTGGAATGTTGTGTCTTTTTTTGGAATGTCATGTATTTTTTTTGGGAATGTGTGGAATGTCGTGTCTTTTTTTGGAATGTGTGGAATGTCATGTCTTTCTCTGGAATGTCATGTCTTTCTCTGGAATGTCATGTCTTTCTCTGGAATGTCATGTCTTTTCTTGGAATGTCATGTCTTTTTTTTGGAATGTGTGGAATGTCATGTCTTTTTTTTGGAATGTGTGGAATGTCATGTCTTTTTTTGGAATGTGTGGAATGTCATGTCTTTTTTGGGAATGTGTGGAATGTCATGTCTTTTTTGGGAATGTGTGGAATGTCGTGTCTTTTTTTTGGAATGTGTGGAATGTCGTGTCTTTCCCTGGAATGTCATGTCTTTACTTGGAATGTCATGTCTTTTTTTGGAATGTGTGGAATGTCATGTCTTTTTTGGAATATGTGGAATGTCATGTCTTTTTTTTGGAAAGTCGTCTTTTTTTTTGAATGTGTGGAATGTCGTATCTTTCCCTGGAATGTCATGACTTTTCTTGGAATGTCATGTCTTTTTTTGGAATGTGTGGAATGTCATGTTTTTTTTTGGGTGAATGTGTGGAATGTCGTGTCTTTTTTTGGAATATGTGGAATGTCATGTCTTTTTTTGGAATATGTGGAATCATGTCTTTTTTTGGAATGTGTGGAATGTCATGTCTTTTTTTGGGAATTTGTGGAATGTCGTGTCTTTTTTTGGAATGTGTGGAATGTCGTGTCTTTTCTTGGAATGTCATGTCTTTTCTTGGAATGTCATGTCTTTTTTTGGAATGGGTGGAATGTCGTGTCTTTTTTTTGGAATGTGTGGAATGTTGTGTCTTTCCCTGGAATGTCATGTCTTTTCTTGGAATGTCATGTCTATTTTTGGAATGTCATGTCTATTTTTGGAATGTGTGGAATGTCATGTCTTTTTTTTTGGGAATGTGTGGAATGTCGTGTCTTTTTTTGGAATGTGTAGAATGTCATGTCTTTTTTTTGGAATGTGTGGAATGTCATGTCTTTTTTTGGGGAATGTGTGGAATGTCGTGTCTTTTTTTTGGAATGTGTGGAATGTCGTCTTTTTTTGGAATGTGTGGAATGTCGTGTCTTTTTTTAGGGAATGTGTGGAATGTCATGTCTTTTTGGAATGTGTGGAATGTCATGTCTTTCCCTGGAATGTCATGTCTTTTCTTGGAATGTCATGTCTTTTTTTGGAATGTGTGGAATGTCATGTCTTTCCCTGGAATGTCATGTCTTTTCTTGGAATGTCATGTCTTTCCCTGGAATGTGTGGAATGTCATGTCTTTCCCTGGAATGTGTGGAATGTCGTGTCTTTTTTTGGAATATGTGGAATGTCATGTCTTTTTTGGGAATGTTTGGAATGTCATGTCTTTCCCTGGAATATGTGGAATGTCGTCTTTTTTTGGAATGTGTGGAATGTCATGTCTTTTTTTTGGAATGTGTGGAATGTCATGTCTTTTTTTTGGAATGTGTGGAATGTCGTGTCTTTCCCTGGAATGTCATGACTTTTCTTGGAATGTCATGTCTTTTTTTGGGAATGTGTGGAATGTCGTGTCTTTTTTTGGAATGTGTGGAATGTCGTGTCTTTTTTTTGGAATGTGTGGAATGTCGTGTCTTTCCCTGGAATGTCATGTCTTTTCTTGGAATGTCATCTTTTTTTGGAATGTGTGGAATGTCATGTCTTTTTTTTTTGGAATGTGTGGAATGTCGTGTCTTTTTTTGGAATATGTGGAATGTCATGTCTTTTTTGGGAATGTGTGGAATGTCATGTCTTTTTTTGGAATATGTGGAATGTCGTCTTTTTTTGGAATGTGTGGAATGTCATGTCTTTTTTGGGAATGTGTGGAATGTCATGTCTTTTTTTTGGGAATTTGTGGAATGTCGTGTCTTTTTTTGGACTGTGTGGAATGTCGTGTCTTTTTTTTGGAATGTGTGGAATGTCGTGTCTTTCCCTGGAATGTCATGTCTTTTCTTGGAATGTAATGTCTTTTTTTGGGAATGTGTGGAATGTCATGTCTTTTTTTGGGAATGTGTGGAATGTCATGTCTTTTTGGAATGTGTGGAATGTCATGTCTTTTTTTTGGGAATGTGTGGAATGTCGTGTCTTTTTTGGGAATGTTCTGGAATGGCATGTCTTTTTTTGGAATGTGTGGAATGTCGTGTCTTTTTTTGGAATGTGTGGAATGACGTGTTTTTTTTTTGGAATGTGTGGAATGTCATGTCTTTTTTTGGGGAATGTGTGGAATGTCGTGTCTTTTTTTTGGAATGTGTGGAATGTCGTCTTTTTTTTGGAATGTGTGGAATGTCGTGTCTTTTTTTAGGGAATGTGTGGAATGTCATGTCTTTTTGGAATGTGTGGAATGTCATGTCTTTCCCTGGAATGTCATGTCTTTTCTTGGAATGTCATGTCTTTTTTTGGAATGTGTGGAATGTCATGTCTTTCCCTGGAATGTCATGTCTTTTCTTGGAATGTCATGTCTTTCCCTGGAATGTGTGGAATGTCATCTTTCCCTGGAATGTGTGGAATGTTGTGTCTTTTTTTGGAATGTCATGTATTTTTTTTGGGAATGTGTGGAATGTCGTGTTTTTTTTTGGAATGTGTGGAATGTCGTGTCTTTCTCTGGAATGTCATGTCTCTCTCTGGAATGTCATGTCTTTTCTTGGAATGTCATACCTTTTTTTGGAATGTGTGGAATGTCACGTCTTTTTTTTGGAATGTGTGGAATGTCATGTCTTTTTTTGGGAATGTGTGGAATGTCATGTCTTTTTTTGGGAATGTGTGGAATGTCGTGTCTTTCCCTGGAATGTGTGGAATGTCATGTCTTTTTTTGGAATGTGTGGAATGTCATGTCTTTTTTGGGAATGTGTGGAATGTCATGTCTTTTTTGGGAATGTGTGGAATGTCGTGTCTTTTTTTTGGAATGTGTGGAATGTCGTGTCTTTCCCTGGAATGTCATGTCTTTTCTTGGAATGTGTGGAATGTCATGTCTTTTTTGGAATATGTGGAATGTCATGTCTTTTTTTGGGAATGTGTGGAATGTCATGTCTTTTTTTGGGAATGTGTGGAATGTCGTGTCTTTTTTGGGAATGTGTGGAATGTCATGTCTTTCCCTGGAATGTCATGTCTTTTTTGGAATATGTGGAATGTCATGTTTTTTTTTTTTTTGGAATGTGTGGAATGTCGTGTCTTTTTTTGGAATATGTGGAATGTCATGTCTTTTTTGGGAATGTGTGGAATGTCATGTCTTTTTTTGGAATATGTGGAATGTCGTCTTTTTTTGGAATGTGTGGAATGTCATGTCTTTTTTTTGGAATGTGTGGAATGTCATGTCTTTTTTTTGGAATGTGTGGAATGTCGTGTCTTTCCCTGGAATGTCATGTCTTTTCTTGGAATGTCATGTCTTTTTTTGGAATATGTGGAATGTCATGTCTTTTTTTGGAATGTGTGGAATGTCGTGTCTTTTTTTTGGAATGTGTGGAATGTCGTGTCTTTCCCTGGAATGTCATGACTTTTCTTGGAATGTCATCTTTTTTTGGAATGTGTGGAATGTCGTGTCTTTTTTTTTTGGAATGTGTGGAATGTCGTGTCTTTTTTTGGAATATGTGGAATGTCATGTCTTTTTTGGGAATGTGTGGAATGTCATGTCTTTTTTTGGAATATGTGGAATGTCGTGTCTTTCCCTGGAATGTCATGACTTTTCTTGGAATGTCATGTCTTTTTTTGGAATATGTGGAATGTCATGTCTTTTTTTTTTGGAATGTGTGGAATGTCGTGTCTTTTTTTGGAATATGTGGAATGTCATGTCTTTTTTGGGAATGTGTGGAATGTCATGTCTTTTTTTGGAATATGTGGAATGTCGTCTTTTTTTGGAATGTGTGGAATGTCATGTCTTTTTTTGGAATGTGTGGAATGTCATGTCTTTTTTGGGGGAATTTGTGGAATGTCGTGTCTTTTTTTGGACTGTGTGGAATGTCGTGTCTTTTTTTTGGAATGTGTGGAATGTCATGTCTTTTCTTGGAATGTCATGTCTTTTTTTGGGAATGTGTGGAATGTCATGTCTTTTTTTTGGGAATGTGTGGAATGTCATGTCTTTTTGGAATGTGTGGAATGTCATGTCTTTTTTTTGGGAATGTGTGGAATGTCGTGTCTTTTTTGGGAATGTTCTGGAATGGCATGTCTTTTTTTGGAATGTGTGGAATGTCGTGTCTTTTTTTGGAATGTGTGGAATGTCGTGTCTTTTCTTGGAATGTCATGTCTTTTCTTGGAATGTCATGTCTTTTTTTGGAATGGGTGGAATGTCGTGTCTTTTTTTTGGAATGTGTGGAATGTTGTGTCTTTCCCTGGAATGTCATGTCTTTTCTTGGAATGTCATGTCTATTTTTGGAATGTGTGGAATGTCATGTCTTTTTTTTGGGAATGTGTGGAATGTCGTGTCTTTTTTTGGAATGTGTAGAATGTCATGTCTTTTTTTTGGAATGTGTGGAATGTCATGTCTTTTTTTGGGAATGTGTGGAATGTCGTGTCTTTTTTTGGAATGTGTGGAATGTCGTGTCTTTTTTTTGGAATATGTGGAATGTCATGTCTTTTTTTGGAATGTGTGGAATGTCATGTCTTTTTTTGGAATGTGTGGAATGTCGTGTATTTTTTTTGGAATGTGTGGAATGTCGTGTCTTTCCCTGGAATGTCATGTCTTTTCTTGGAATGTCATGTCTTTTTTTGGAACGTGTGGAATGTCATGTCTTTTTTTTTGGAATGTGTGGAATGTCATGTCTTTTTTTGGGAATGTGTGGAATGTCGTGTCTTTTTTGGGAATGTGTGGAATGTCATGTCTTTTTTGGGAATGTGTGGAATGTCATGTCTTTTTTTGGAATGTGTGGAATGTCGTGTCTTTTTTGGGAATGTGTGGAATGTCATGTCTTTTTTTGGAATGTGTGGAATGTCGTGTTTTTTTGGAATTTGTGGAATGTCATGTCTTTTTGGGAATGTGTGGAATGTCGTGTTTTTTTTTTAGAATGTGTGGAATGTCATCTCTTTCCCTGGAATGTCATGTCTTTTTTTGGAATATGTGGAATGTCATGTTTTTTTTTTTTTGGAATGTGTGGAATGTTGTGTCTTTTTTTGGAATATGTGGAATGTCATGTCTTTTTTGGGAATGTGTGGAATGTCATGTCTTTTTTTGGAATATGTGGAATGTCATGTCTTTTTTTGGAATGTGTGGAATGTCATGTCTTTTTTTTGGAATGTGTGGAATGTCGTGTCTTTCCCTGGAATGTCATGTCTTTTTTTGGAATATGTGGAATGTCATGTCTTTTTTTTTTGGGAATGTGTGGAATGTCGTGTCTTTTTTTGGAATATGTGGAATGTCATGTCTTTTTTTGGAATATGTGGAATGTCGTCTTTTTTTGGAATGTGTGGAATGTCATGTCTTTTTTTGGAATGTGTGGAATGTCATGTCTTTTTTTGGAATGTGTGGAATGTCGTGTCTTTTTTTTGGAATGTGTGGAATGTCGTGTCTTTCCCTGGAATGTCATGACTTTTCTTGGAATGTCATCTTTTTTTGGAATGTGTGGAATGTCATGTCTTTTTTTTTTGGAATGTGTGGAATGTCATGTCTTTTTTTGGAATATGTGGAATGTCATGTCTTTTTTTGGAATGTGTGGAATGTCATGTCTTTTTTTTGGGAATTTGTGGAATGTCGTGTCTTTTTTTGGACTGTGTGGAATGTCGTGTCTTTTTTTTGGAATGTGTGGAATGTCGTGTCTTTCCCTGGAATGTCATGTCTTTTCTTGGAATGTCATGTCTTTTTTTGGGAATGTGTGGAATGTCATGTCTTTTTTTTTGGGAATGTGTGGAATGTCATGTCTTTTTGGAATGTGTGGAATGTCATGTCTTTTTTTTGGGAATGTGTGGAATGTCGTGTCTTTTTTGGGAATGTGTGCAATGTCATGTCTTTTTTGGGAATGTGTGGAATGTCATGTCTTTTTTTGGAATGTGTGGAATGTCGTGTCTTTTTTTTGGAATGTGTGGAATGTCGTGTCTTTCCCTGGAATGTCATGTCTTTTCTTGGAATGTCATGTCTTTTTTTGGAATGTGTGGAATGTCATGTCTTTCCCTGGAATGTCATGTCTTTTCTTGGAATGTCATGTCTTTTTTTGGAACGTGTGGAATGTCATGTCTTTTTTTTTGGAATGTGTGGAATGTCATGTCTTTTTTTGGGAATGTGTGGAATGCCGTGTCTTTTTTTGGAATGTGTGGAATGTCGTGTCTTTTTGTGGAATGTCATGTCTTTTTTTGGGGAATGTGTGGAATGTCGTGTCGTTTTTTGGAATGTGTGGAATGTCATGTCTTTTTTTTGGAATGTGTGGAATGTCATGTCTTTTTTTAGGGAATGTGTGGAATGTCATGTCTTTTATGGAATGTGTGGAATGTCGTCTTTTTTTTGGGAATGTGTGGAATGTCGTGTCTTTCTCTGGAATTTCATGTCTTTTCTTGGAATGGCATACCTTTTTTTGGAATGTGTGGAATGTCATGTCTTTTTTTGGAATGTGTGGAATGTCATGTCTTTTTTTTGGGAATGTGTGGAATGTCGTGTCTTTCCCTGGAATGTGTGGAATGTCGTGTCTTTTTTTGGAATGTGTGGAATGTCATGTCTTTTTTGGAATATGTGGAATGTCATGTCTTTTTTTGGAATGTCGTGTCTTTTTTTTGGAATGTGTGGAATGTCGTGTCTTTCCCTGGAATGTCATGACTTTTCTTGGAATGTCATGTCTTTTTTTGGAATGTGTGGAATGTCATGTCTTTTTTTTGGTGAATGTGTGGAATGTCGTGTCTTTTTTTGGAATATGTGGAATGTCATGTCTTTTTTTGGAATGTGTGGAATGTCATGTCTTTTTTTGGAATATGTGGAATGTCATGTCTTTTTTTGGAATGTGTGGAATGTCGTGTCTTTTCTTGGAATGTCATGTCTTTTCTTGGAATGTCATGTCTTTTTTTGGAATGTGTGGAATGTCGTGTCTTTTTTTTGGAATGTGTGGAATGTTGTGTCTTTCCCTGGAATGTCATGTCTTTTCTTGGAATGTCATGTCTATTTTTGGAATGTGTGGAATGTCATGTCTTTTTTTTGGGAATGTGTGGAATGTCGTGTCTTTTTTTGGAATGTGTAGAATGTCATGTCTTTTTTTTGGAATGTGTGGAATGTCATGTCTTTTTTTGGGAATGTGTGGAATGTCGTGTCTTTTTTTGGAATGTGTGGAATGTCGTGTCTTTTTTTGGAATATGTGGAATGTCGTGTCTTTTTTTGGAATGTGTGGAATGTCATGTCTTTTTTTTGGAATGTGTGGAATGTCGTGTCTTTCCCTGGAATGTCATGTCTTTTCTTGGAATGTCATGTCTTTTTTTGGAACGTGTGGAATGTCATGTCTTTTTTTTTGGAATGTGTGGAATGTCATGTCTTTTTTTGGGAATGTGTGGAATGTCGTGTCTTTTTTGGGAATGTGTGGAATGTCATGTCTTTTTTGGAATGTCATGTCTTTTTTTGGAATATGTGGAATGTCATGTCTTTTTTTGGAATGTGTGGAATGTCGTGTCTTTTTTTTGGAATGTGTGGAATGTCGTGTCTTTTTTTGGAATGTGTGGAATGTCATGTCTTTTTTTGGAATATGTGGAATGTCATGTCTTTTTTTGGAATGTGTGGAATGTCATGTCTTTTTTTTGGAATGTGTGGAATGTCGTGTCTTTCCCTGGAATGTCATGTCTTTTTTTGGAATATGTGGAATGTCATGTCTTTTTTTTTGGGAATGTGTGGAATGTCGTGTCTTTTTTTGGAATATGTGGAACGTCATGTCTTTTTTGGGAATGTGTGGAATGTCATGTCTTTTTTTGGAATATGTGGAATGTCGTCTTTTTTTGGAATGTGTGGAATGTCATGTCTTTTTTTGGAATGTGTGGAATGTCATGTCTTTTTTTTGGAATGTGTGGAATGTCGTGTCTTTCCCTGGAATGTCATGACTTTTCTTGGAATGTCATGTCTTTTTTTGGAATATGTGGAATGTCATGTCTTTTTTTGGAATGTGTGGAATGTGTCTTTTTTTTGGAATGTGTGGAATGTCGTGTCTTTCCCTGGAATGTAATGACTTTTCTTGGAATGTCATCTTTTTTTGGAATATGTGGAATGTCATGTCTTTTTTTTTTGGAATGTGTGGAATGTCATGTCTTTTTTTGGAATATGTGGAATGTCATGTCTTTTTTTGGAATGTGTGGAATGTCATGTCTTTTTTGGGGAATTTGTGGAATGTCGTGTCTTTTTTTGGACTGTGTGGAATGTCGTGTCTTTTTTTTGGAATGTGTGGAATGTCGTGTCTTTCCCTGGAATGTCATGTCTTTTCTTGGAATGTCATGTCTTTTTTTGGGAATGTGTGGAATGTCATGTCTTTTTTTTGGGAATGTGTGGAATGTCATGTCTTTTTTTGGAATGTGTGGAATGTCATGTCTTTTTTTTGGGAATGTGTGGAATGTCGTGTCTTTTTTGGGAATGTGTGGAATGTCGTGTCTTTTTTGGGAATGTGTGGAATGTCATGTCTTTTTTGGGAATGTGTGGAATGTCATGTCTTTTTTTGGAATGTGTGGAATGTCGTGTCTTTTTTTTGGAATGTGTGGAATGTCGTGTCTTTCCCTGGAATGTCATGTCTTTTCTTGGAATGTCATGTCTTTTTTTGGAACGTGTGGAATGTCATGTCTTTTTTTGGCAATGTGTGGAATGTCGTGTCTTTTTTTGGAATGTGTGGAATGTCGTGTCTTTTTTTGGAATGTGTGTAATGTCATGTCTTTTTTTGGAAATGTGTGGAATGTCATGTCTTTTTTTGGGAATGTGTGGAATGTCGTGTCTTTTTTTGGAATGTGTGGAATGTCGTGTCTTTTTTTGGAATGTGTGGAATGTCGTGTCTTTTTTTTGGGAATGTGTGGAATGTCGTGTCTTTCCCTGGAATGTCATGTCTTTTCTTGGAATGTCATGTCTTTTTTTGGAATGTGTGGAATGTCATGTCTTTTTTTGGGAATGTGTGGAATGTCGTGTCTTTCCCTGGAATGTCATGTCTTTTCTCGGAATGTCATGTCTTTTTTTTGGAATGTGTGGAATGTCGTGTCTTTTTGGAATGTGTGGAATGTCTTGTCTTTTTTTGTAATATGTGGAATGTCATATCTTTTTATGGAATGTGTGGAATGTCATGTCTTTTTTTTGGAATGTGTGGATTGTCATGTCTTTTCTTGGAATGTGTGGAATGTCATGTCTTTTCTTGGAATGTGTGGAATGTCATGTCTTTTTTAATTTGTGGAATGTCATGTCTTTTCTTGGAATGTATGGAATGTCATGTCTTTTCTTGGAATGTCATGTCTTTTTTTGGAATGTGTGGAATGTCATGTCTTTTTTTGGAATGTGTGGAATGTCGTGTCTTTTTTTGGAATGTCGTGTCTTTTTTTGGAATGTGTGGAATGTCATGTCTTTTCTTGGAATGTGTGGAATGTCGTGTCTTTTTTGGGAATGTGTGGAATGTCATGTCTTTTTTGGGAATGTGTGGAATGTCGTCTTTTTTTGGAATGTGTGGAATGTCATGTCTTTTTTTTGGAATGTGTGGAATGTCTTGTCTTTTTTTGGAATGTCGTGTCTTTTTTTGGAATGTGTGGAATGTCATGTCTTTTCTTGGAATGTGTGGATTGTCGTGTCTTTTTTTGGAATGTGTGGAATGTCATGTCTTTTTTGGGAATGTGTGGAATGTCGTCTTTTTTTGGAATGTGTGGAATGTCATGTCTTTTTTTTGGAATGTGTGGAATGTCGTGTCTTTTTGGAATGTGTGGAATGTCTTGTCTTTTTTTGGAATGTGTGGAATGTCATGTCTTTTTTTTGGAATGTGTGGAATGTCGTGTCTTTTTTTGGAATGTGTGGAATGTCATGTCTTTTTTTGGGAATGTGTGGAATGTCATGTCTTTTCTTGGAATGTGTGGAATGTCATGTCTTTTTTAATGTGTGGAATGTCATGTCTTTTCTTGGAATGTATGGAATGTCATATCTTTTCTTGGAATGTCATGTCTTTTTTTGGAATGTGTGGAATGTCATGTCTTTTCTTGGAATGTGTGGATTGTCGTGTCTTTTTTTGGAATGTGTGGAATGTCATGTCTTTTTTGGGAATGTGTGGAATGTCATGAATTTTCTTGGAATGTGTGGAATGTCGTGTCTTTTCTTGGAATGTCATGTCTTTTTTTGGAATGTGTGGAATGTCGTGTCTTTTTTTGGAATGTGTGGAATGTCGTGTCTTTTTTTTGGAATGTGTGGAATGTCGTGTCTTTCCCTGGAATGTCATGACTTTTCTTGGAATGTCATGTCTTTTTTTGGAATGTGTGGAATGTCGTGTCTTTTTTGGGAATGTCGTGTCTTTTTTTTGGAATGTGTGGAATGTCGTGTCTTTCCCTGGAATGTCATGACTTTTCTTGGAATGTCATGTCTTTTTTGGGAATGTGTGGAATGTCGTGTCTTTTTTTGGAATGTGTGGAATGTCATGTCTTTTTTTTGGGAATGTGTGGAATGTCGTGTCTTTTTTTGGAATGTGTGGAATGTCGTGTCTTTTTTTTGGAATGTGTGGAATGTCGTGTCTTTCCCTGGAATGTCATGTCTTTTCTTGGAATGTCATGTCTTTTTTTGGAACGTGTGGAATGTCATTTCTTTTTCTTTGGAATGTGTGGAATGTCATGTCTTTTTTTGGCAATGTGTGGAATGTCGTGTCTTTTTTTGGAATGTGTGGAATGTCGTGTCTTTTTTTGGAATGAGTGGAATGTCATGTCTTTTTTTGGGAATGTGTGGGAGGTCGTGTCTTTTTTTGGAATGTGTGGAATGTCGTCTTTTTTTGGAATATGTGGAATGTCATGTCTTTTTTGGGAATGTGTGAAATGTCATGTCTTTTTTTTGGAATATGTGGAATGTCATGTCTTTTTTTGGAATGTGTGGAATGTCATGTCTTTTTTTTGGAATGTGTGGAATGTCGTGTCTTTCCCTGGAATGTCATGACTTTTCTTGGAATGTCATGTCTTTTTTTGGAATATGTGGAATGTCATGTCTTTTTTTGGAATGTGTGGAATGTCATGTCTTTTTTTTGGAATGTGTGGAATGTCGTGTCTTTTTTTGGAATGTCGTGTCTTTTTTTGGAATGTGTGGAATGTCATGTCTTTTCTTGGAATGTGTGGATTGTCGTGTCTTTTTTTGGAATGTGTGGAATGTCATGTCTTTTTTGGGAATGTGTGGAATGTCGTCTTTTTTTGGAATGTGTGGAATGTCATGTCTTTTTTTTGGAATGTGTGGAATGTCGTGTCTTTTTGGAATGTGTGGAATGTCTTGTCTTTTTTTGGAATGTGTGGAATGTCATGTCTTTTTTTTGGAATGTGTGGAATGTCGTGTCTTTTTTTGGAATGTGTGGAATGTCATGTCTTTTTTTGGGAATGTGTGGAATGTCATGTCTTTTCTTGGAATGTGTGGAATGTCATGTCTTTTTTAATGTGTGGAATGTCATGTCTTTTCTTGGAATGTATGGAATGTCATATCTTTTCTTGGAATGTCATGTCTTTTTTTGGAATGTGTGGAATGTCATGTCTTTTCTTGGAATGTGTGGATTGTCGTGTCTTTTTTTGGAATGTGTGGAATGTCATGTCTTTTTTGGGAATGTGTGGAATTGTCATGAATTTTCTTGGAATGTGTGGAATGTCGTGTCTTTTCTTGGAATGTCATGTCTTTTTTTGGAATGTGTGGAATGTCGTGTCTTTTTTTGGAATGTGTGGAATGTCGTGTCTTTTTTTTGGAATGTGTGGAATGTCGTGTCTTTCCCTGGAATGTCATGACTTTTCTTGGAATGTCATGTCTTTTTTTGGAATGTGTGGAATGTCGTGTCTTTTTTGGGAATGTCGTGTCTTTTTTTTGGAATGTGTGGAATGTCGTGTCTTTCCCTGGAATGTCATGACTTTTCTTGGAATGTCATGTCTTTTTTGGGAATGTGTGGAATGTCATGTCTTTTTTTTGGGAATGTGTGGAATGTCGTGTCTTTTTTTGGAATGTGTGGAATGTCGTGTCTTTTTTTTGGAATGTGTGGAATGTCGTGTCTTTCCCTGGAATGTCATGACTTTTCTTGGAATGTCATGTCTTTTTTTGGAATGTGTGGAATGTCATGTCTTTTTTTTGGGAATGTGTGGAATGTCGTGTCTTTTTTTGGAATGTCATGTCTTTTTTTGGAACGTGTGGAATGTCATTTCTTTTTCTTTGGAATGTGTGGAATGTCATGTCTTTTTTTGGCAATGTGTGGAATGTCGTGTCTTTTTTTGGAATGTGTGGAATGTCGTGTCTTTTTTTGGAATGAGTGGAATGTCATGTCTTTTTTTGGGAATGTGTGGGAGGTCGTGTCTTTTTTTGGAATGTGTGGAATGTCGTCTTTTTTTGGAATATGTGGAATGTCATGTCTTTTTTGGGAATGTGTGAAATGTCATGTCTTTTTTTTGGAATATGTGGAATGTCATGTCTTTTTTTGGAATGTGTGGAATGTCATGTCTTTTTTTGGGAATTTGTGGAATGTCGTGTCTTTCCCTGGAATGTCATGACTTTTCTTGGAATGTCATGTCTTTTTTTGGAATATGTGGAATGTCATGTCTTTTTTTGGAATGTGTGGAATGTCGTGTCTTTTTTTTGGAATGTGTGGAATGTCATGTCTTTTTTTGGAATGTGTGGAATGTCATGTCTTTTTTTTGGAATGTGTGGAATGTCGTGTCTTTTTTTGGAATATGTGGAATGTCATGTCTTTTTTGGGAATGTGTGGAATGTCATGTCTTTTTTTTGGGAATGTGTGGAATGTCGTGTCTTTTTTTGGAATGTGTGGAATGTCGTGTCTTTTTTTTGGAATGTGTGGAATGTCGTGTCTTTCCCTGGAATGTCATGACTTTTCTTGGAATGTCATGTCTTTTTTTGGAATGTGTGGAATGTCATGTCTTTTTTTTGGGAATGTGTGGAATGTCGTGTCTTTTTTTGGAATGTGTGGAATGTCGTGTCTTTTTTTTGGAATGTGTGGAATGTCGTGTCTTTCCCTGGAATGTCATGTCTTTTCTTGGAATGTCATGTCTTTTTTTGGAACGTGTGGAATGTCATTTCTTTTTCTTTGGAATGTGTGGAATGTCATGTCTTTTTTTGGCAATGTGTGGAATGTCGTGTCTTTTTTTGGAATGTGTGGAATGTCGTGTCTTTTTTTGGAATGAGTGGAATGTCATGTCTTTTTTTGGGAATGTGTGGGAGGTCGTGTCTTTTTTTGGAATGTGTGGAATGTCGTCTTTTTTTGGAATATGTGGAATGTCATGTCTTTTTTGGGAATGTGTGAAATGTCATGTCTTTTTTTTGGAATATGTGGAATGTCATGTCTTTTTTTGGAATGTGTGGAATGTCATGTCTTTTTTTGGGAATTTGTGGAATGTCGTGTCTTTCCCTGGAATGTCATGACTTTTCTTGGAATGTCATGTCTTTTTTTGGAATATGTGGAATGTCATGTCTTTTTTTGGAATGTGTGGAATGTCGTGTCTTTTTTTTGGAATGTGTGGAATGTCGTGTCTTTTTTTGGAATGTGTGGAATGTCATGTCTTTTTTTGGAATGTGTGGAATGTCATGTCTTTTTTTTGGAATGTGTGGAATGTCGTGTCTTTTTTTGGAATATGTGGAATGTCATGTCTTTTTTGGGAATGTGTGGAATGTCATGTCTTTTTTTGGAATGTGTGGAATGTCATGTCTTTTTTTGGAATATGTGGAATGTCATGTCTTTTTTTGGAATGTGTGGAATGTCGTGTCTTTTTTTTGGAATGTGTGGAATGTCGTGTCTTTCCCTGGAATGTCATGTCTTTTCTTGGAATGTCATGTCTTTTTTTGGAATGTGTGGAATGTCATGTCTTTTTTTTTAATGTGTGGAATGTCTTTTTTTGGAATGTGTGGAATGTCATGTCTTTTTGGAATGTGTGGAATGTCGTGTCTTTTTTTGGAATGTGTGGAATGTTGTGCCTTTCCCTGGAATGTCATGTCTTTTTTTGGAATGTGTGGAATGTCATGTCTTTTTTTGGGAATGTGTGGAATGTCTTTTTTTGGAATGTGTGGAATGTCATGTCTTTTTTTTGGAATGTGTGGAATGTCGTGTCTTTTTGGAATGTGTGGAATGTCTTGTCTTTTTTTGGAATGTGTGGAATGTCATGTCTTTTTATGGAATGTGTGGAATGTCATGTCTTTTTTTGGAATGTGTGGAATGTCATGTCTTTTCTTGGAATGTGTGGAATGTCATGTCTTTTCTTGGAATGTCATGTCTTTTCTTGGAATGTGTGGAATGTCGTGTCTTTTTTTGGAATGTGTGGAATGTCGTGTCTTTTTTGGAATGTGTGGAATGTCGTGTTTTTTTTTCGGAATGTGTGGAATGTCGTGTCTTTTTTTTTATATGTGGAATGTCGTGTCTTTTTTAATGTGTGGAATGTCGTGTCTTTTTTAATGTGTGGAATGTCGTGTCTTTTTTTGGAATGTGTGCAAAGTCGTGTCTTTTTTTGGAATGTGTGGAATGTCATGTCTTTTTTTTGGGATGTGTGGAATGTCATGTCTTTTCTTGGAATGTGTGGAATGTCTTTTTTTGGAATGTGTGGAATGTCGTGTCTTTTTGGAATGTGTGGAATGTTGTGTCTTTTTTTGGAATGTGTGGAATGTCGTGTCTTTTTTTGGGAATGTGTGGAATGTCATGTCTTTTTGGGAATGTGTGGAATGTCGTGTCTTTTTTTTGGGAATGTGTGGAATGTCGTGTCTTTTTTGGGAATGTGTGGAATGTCGTGTCTTTTTTTTTAATGTGTGGAATGTCGTGTCTTTTTTTTCATGTGTGGAATGTCGTGTCTTTTTAATGTGTGGAATATCGTCTATTTTTGGAATGTGTGGAATGTCTCGTCTTTTTTGGGAATGTGTGGAATGTCATGTCTTTTTTTGGATTGTGTGGAATGTCGTGTCTTTTTTTGGGAATGTGTGGAATGTCATGTCTTTTCTTGGAATGTCATGTCCTTTTTTTTTAATGTGTGGAATGTCATGTCTTTTCTTGGAATGTATGGAATGTCATGACGTTTCGTGGAATGTCATGACGTTTCGTGGAATGTCATGTCTTTTCTTGGAATGTCATGTCTTTTTTTTGGAATGTGGAATGACGTGTCTTTTTTTGGAATGTGTGGAATGTCGTGTCTCTTTTTGGAATGTGTGGAATGTCATGTCTTTTTTTGGGAATGTGTGGAATGTTGTGTCTTTCCCTGGAATGTCATGTCTTTTTTTGGAATGTGTGGCCTATGTACAGTGCACACGTGTAAGGGTGTCCCGCACTCACAAAGTCTGGGGAATTTGCCCTGAACGATGTGGGGGCACCTTGGCTAGTGCCAGTGTGCCCCCACACTAAGTAACTTTGCACCCAACCTTCACTAGGTGAAGGTTAGACATATAGGTGACTGATAAGTTACTTAAGTGCAGTGGTAAATGGCTGTGAAATAACGTGGACGTTATTTCACTCAGGCTGCACTGGCAGGCCTGTGTAAGAATTGTCAGAGCTCCCTATGGGTGGCAAAAGAAATGCTGCAGCCCATAGGAATCTCCTGGAACCCCAATACCCTGGGTACCTCAGTACCATATACTAGGGAATTATATGGGTGTCCCAGTATGCCAATGTGAATTGGTAAATTTAGTCACTAGCCTGTTAGTGACAAATTTGGAAAGCAGAGAGAGCATAACCACTGAGGTTCTGGTTAGCAGAGCCTCAGTGAGACAGTTAGGCATCGCACAGGGAACATATTCAGGGCACATACTTAAGAGCACTGGGGCCCTACCTGGCAGGGTCCCAGTGACACAGACTAAAACAACATATATACAGTGAAATATGGGGGTAACATGCCAGGCAAGATGGTACTTTCCTACAGATAGCCTTTCAAACATGACTCAGGCCTGCCATAGCCAAGCCTGTTTGTGCAGTTTAAACTGCCATTTCGACCCCAACCTTCCTTTTTATTAAATTTTCAGACACCCAAAAGGTAGGCCCTGGTTAGCCCCAATGGCAGGGTGCAGTGTATGTAAAAGGTTAGACATGTACTTTTAAGTTTAACATGTCCAGGTAGTGAAAAATTCTTACATTCATTTTCAATATTACAAGGACTATGGCTCCCGTAGGTTAGTATGGGGATTGCCTTAAAACATTTTTTAAGTGTAATTTCCCACTGAGAAAAGATAGAAACATGGAGTTTGGTGTCTCTGGACTCACAACAAAAACATATCTTTTGGTAAAGGTGTTTTTTTAAGTTGCTGGTCTGAAAATGCCACTTATGGAAAATTGGCATTTTCTTACTTTAACCATTCTGGGCCATAATTATACTTTTTGACGCAAAACTGCGCTAACGCAGTTTTGCGTCAAATAAATTAGCGCCGTCTAACGCCATTTTGAAGCGCCGTGCGGGCGTCAAATTTATACTTTGACGCACGGCGGCGCAACCAACAGGTGGGAGTCATTATTTCGTGACGCACACAGCGGCGTTCCGTCGTAAAGGAAACCAACGTAAAGGCGACGCACATCACTGTGGGTCGATTTACGACAGCGCAATCCGGAAATCGCTGTTTTTTTTCACGCTATTGCATTACATTTTTGCGTGAAAACTGCCCTTCAGCAGAGGAGAGCCAAAATGGATCCCAGAGGCCACTACAGACCCCAGGAGGATGACAGCAGACCAGGAACCAGCCAGGAGGATCCATACAGGAACCAGGAATTTTTCCAAAAAAAAAGAAAGTGTCGCTTCAGTGAAGAGGAGCAGGAAATCCTGGTGAAAGAGGTGACGGAACACCAGCACCAACTTTTCATCTCCTCAAAATTGCCACTCAGTAGGAGAGAGGCCATATGGAAACAAATAGTGGACAAGATCAACAGTGTGGCTGAAGAACGCCGCACAGTCACTGAGTGTAAGAAACGCTGGCATGACTGCAAACGTAGGACAAAAGAGAAAATGGCCAGGAACAGGAAGGCAGCAATGTAGACTGGAGGGGGGAGTCCAGCACAACAGGAGGCCCTGGACCACATGGAGGAGATGGTCGCAGCCGTCATCCCGGAGGAGATCGTCACAGGGATTCAAGGACAGGACAGCGCAGACTACCACGACACAACGCACATGCAGGGTAAGTCGCATGGGGAATTAAATTGCAATAATGTAGACTGTAACAGGGGGGGAAATACCTACTACACAATGCATGTAAGTCTGCACATATATGAACTGGCATGGGTAAAGGGGCACAGCAGGGGGGCATGCCCAGCACAGACTGAAGCTGGGGCACAACAAAATACAGCAACAACAACAGTCCCATGGGGACATCCTGTAATGACAACAATAGAGCCAAGGGAAAGCAGCGACAGGTGGGAAGGCAACTACCTCAAACTCACATCCAGGCACTTGTTTTGTAAAATCTATCCCACATCAACTAGGTCCCTATCAGTAATCCAGTAGCCAAAATAACAACTGCAATGTAACTGCCACAACAGCTTACAATAACACCTCTCATCTCTGTGCAGCTACAGTACCAAATGGCAGGAACCTCCCCATGGAATATACATACCCAAATTAGGGGGTGAGGATACCATCCGCACCAATTCATAGAAATAAGACAAAGGCACCAGTACACTCAAATGCCGAATGTCCATACCTGACACATACATAAGCCAAAGTAAACAGCAATTGGAGCCACACAGCACTAACGACACACACATGCTGCATACGTCAGGGTCCCTCACGTGCATGGCTAACAAGGCTACATCACTAATGTCATACTGCTCAAACAACACCTGAGGAGGGGACACAGGCAACTGGTCACTGAAACACACCTGCAAAGTCTGACAACCAAATAGGACCTACATACGATAAACAGGCCAATCCAATTAAACACACATGACCCAACATCATCTTCAAACATCAACAATGTTTACATCCATACCACATCCTAACATTAACATGCATAGGTAATGCCACGTAACATGTACAGTTCATGCAATGTGAATAAAAAGTGTATAGGGCAGGTCCTGAGAGGCAAGTGTGCTGGCAGGGCAGTCACAACACCCACAGTCAGTCAAAGTGTATTGTGGCAAGTGTAACGTATACATTGCGCATTAGCCTCAGGCTGTAGGCCTTTGTGCACCTTACCCTGAATGTACTTTTACTCATTTGCTCACATCTAAGAGCCTCAGAGCACTTTGCACTAAATGCTTCTCATTGGCCTTCCTATCAGTTAATATAGCAAATAGCCAGTCCTAGGGTGTTGTAAATTAGTCAAATCACACTGTTTTGCCTACTTCTGCACTGGAGTTTGCCAGAACATATTCACTCTGTGCCCCAGTCAAGGATACAGTCTGGTACATTGCTGATAGATGTGGTAGGGGTTAAGATTTGGCATTCCTGCGTAGGGAAACTTTGTCATCACGATGACATATGACTTATAAAATCACTTCCTTGTCCCAAGACACGCAAGAGGGAGTTTCCAAACAGAGAAACACAACTAGATGCTGCCTGCCTTGCTGCTGATGCACAACCAGATCACAGGCCATTCCTCTGATATGAGGGATGATGTCTCCCCAGTGATTCCGACAGGCAAGCTCCAAACGCAACATGCTGTGCTATAATAGAACAAGCAGAGGGATAGTAGAAACAGTTAGGCACCATGATAGCTGTGTACTAATGTATTACTCTCCTGCGGACTATTTCAATTCTAACAGTGTGTATTGTTTGGGTTATTGTGGCTCACACCTAAATATCAACAAGTCAGTTGTACAATTAAACCTCATATTAAACAAATACTGTCTTTGTCATTTGTGTATGGGAACATACCGGAAAAGAGACAATTGTGTAGGATCTGAGTGACCACCACTTCCCTGAAAAGTTTCAAAGATGTCATGCGCTCGGATGTCTAAACATTCCTTTGCTGTGGGAGACCAGAGGCACTGCTAGTTAGTCTGAGCAAAAAGAAATATCAGGGTGACTGAGTTATTTACAAGTGGGTCAGACTTAGTCCCCCACACCATTAGCTATCCTGCTGCCTAGAAAGCCAGTAATCACATGTAGGATAATGAGAGCCCACCCAACAAAATGTCCCTCCATACCAATAGTAAAACGACGAGGGAGGAGTAGGACAAAAACACGCCTATTCCTAAACAATTACAAAGCAACACCTAGAGGCGATCAGGCAGACATGTCTGATAGCTCCATATCATACATGTGACACACAGGTGGGCCATAGGCCTACAACAATGCCCTATGACGGACAGCAGATACCAAGACAAACACAGAGCACAAAGTTAAGGCATCCAAAGGCTTGTATCTTAGTGCAAAATTGTCACAACACAGACACACTAATTGTACCCTGTTTCATTGCAGAGGAACACGGATCTCCTGCCGATATGCCTGTCCCTGAGTTCCCTGAAGACATGGATGACGAGCCCATAAACATCCCACAGGAGACCATTCAAATGGTCCTTGAAAGCCTCCAAACCCCACCTTCAGTCACAAGGAGGAGCACAGAAGAAGCAGCCACCACAGGAGAACCACCTGCCACCCCAATTGTAAGACCTGCCAGCTCCAACACAGCTGAGGACTCTGACGACACTGGCACCAGCTTCGAAAGAACCGTCGTTGGGGTACAGCGGGAGCTGGCCAAGGAGGTGCGGGTGGGGATGCAAACTATGGCAGCCAGCCTTGAGGGGGTGCGTTCGTGCATGATGTCTACTGCTGATCAGGCAGCTGGTATGCAAGCCCGAACATCGCTCTTGCAGGAACTTTTAAAAACACAGAAGGAAATCTGCACAGCTGTCATCCAGTTGACACAACAACTACAACTGCAAGCCAGTCAACGTGTGCACGAATGCAACATAGAACCCCTCAGGGCCGACCTGGCTGCCTACCATCGTGATGTGGCTGCCATTCTGAAAAACCAGCAGGCCCTCCTTGCTGCTGTACTGCCCTTCATAACTCCACAGGGAGCAGCCCCCGGGATGTCTGCCTCCATGTCTTCTAACACTGAGGTGTGTGTTGCCCCTTCACAACCAACAACAACAAGGACACACCAGGCAACACACACATCAGAAGAAGAAGACATGGAACAGATAACATTCACCCGGAAGAGTACCCGGAAGCCCTAGTCCCTGCACCATGGCCTACTCTGACCAAGGTCCTACGTTTTGTCAAAGGCCAGTCTCACTACAACTACACTCAATGACTGTTTGGCAATCCAATGTATGACTTGTCCCCATTGCCAGTGAATGTCTCTCTCCTACTATTTGCCAATTCCTGTCCCTCTGCACTGTCTGTGACATCACCCCAGCATGTCATGAGCATCATCCACACCCCTTCTGTAGGATCACCATGTAAGAATGCACCAGAACGGACTCAGCAAATATGGTGAATGGACAATTTGCACTACAACACCTATAAATAAATAGCACTTGCACACCTATTGTGTCTCTGTGTCATTTCACACTTCAACTGTGCAATACCAAACTCCAAAGTGGCTGTGTGGCAACCATGTCGATTCTCTATACTACTGTCCTGATTTCATGTATACTGAAACATCTGTGCAGTGGCCAGGATTACATCATAGCCTTACCATACTGAGTAAAATCACTGATGAAGGAACTAAGCACACACAATCATGCTGTGTTGGACAGAATGATGCACCATCTATCGCTATTCCAGAGAACAAATGGTGGCTGAGAAATGTAGGCACCATGCAATACTTAAATAAGAATTAATGCCGCATAATGTAAGGAATCATGAACAAATTACACTGCATCAATCACCCTTACGGAGTATGCTTCCATGAAGGAAAGTCAAGCTGAATCAGTACACACATGATGTAGGTCAGCAATGAAAGCAACAATACAAGAGTGTGAACAACTCCTCATCTACAAAGATCTCCCTGAACTTCACACTGCTGTCCGACCTATCAATTTACCCACATTAACAAGTCTGGAAGCACTCTTTGTGAAGTAGGATACATACCAAAACAAAACCTTGATGATCAATGCACACTACCAATGGTGGGTCGCCCAAATGGTGGATACTTAACAAGTTAGCACACGGGTAGCTGGGATGTTAAACCTCCATTTCCTGGGGATGGTGAGCATAGGACACAAATGTCATACTAAAACATTCTGCTACACTGATGTCAAGGCCATGATAAAGTAGCACCTAGCGCATCATGTAAAGGGTTAACTATATAGTTATTTCAATCGATTTTTTTTAAAAACATGAATCCTAACATTGCCCCCCACCCACCCACCCACCCACACAAAAAAATAAGATAGAAAGAATAAGGACCCCCCACCCTCTTCCCTAACACTAACTAAGCTAATTACCTATACTTATCCTAATACTAATCCCCAAAACCCAACTAACAGTAGAAAGTAGCAAAGAGGTGAGAGGGGAGGGGTAAAAGTTCAAGAGGGCAAACGTGCTACAGGTTTGCCCTCCGTAGTGTGCGCCTGATGGAGCGGACCCTCTTTTTGATGTAACTCATGTCCTCCCTCAGGTTGTCCACCTTTTTGACTAACTTGTCCAATTTTCTGGTCAATGCCAGGAAGGCAGCTGGGTCCACAGGAGGGTCTGTGCTGGTTTGCGTGCCGGCGGAGGTAGATGTTGTGGCAGGAGTTGGTTGGCCACGGGACAGTCCTGCTACCACCACACGGCTGGGTCCAGGTCTGGAGGAAGATGCAGGGTCCATTGCTGCAGACGTTGCTGGGTCCACTTGGGCAGACCTAGTGGATGTGCTGTTGGTGGTTGTTGGTGGCAATGTCTGGGGAGCCTGTGGTGTGGCCCACCACGCCCCGGAGGCCCGATCAGATTGGTACTTGCGGCCCATCCTCAGATACCCACACTGCACCTGCAGGATGTGCCTGTATCTCATGGCACGCCGCTCAAAATGGTTGCGATCTGCGGCACTCATGTTTGCAGCTGTGAAGAGAAAAGGCAAATATTTACCTTTAGATTTGCATTGGGTGGAATAGCACAATGGGTTATTTGTACATTACTAGAAATGTATTAGTTGCAGCAATTGTCACAACATAGTTCACGGAAGGGCTCAGAGGAAGTACATGTGAAGCATGCATACATAAGGGCATATCACACCTAGCATATCCATGTCTCTACATGATGGATGACATCACCCTAAACTACTCATCCAAATCATACCTAATGCATTTGACATCATGGCAGCACCTCTTCCTCATACTGACTTCACTACATATGTCACTCTATGTGATAACAATCACACTCCTCACTCAATGCCATTTGGAATTAGTTGTGTGCTAAGATTGAACCCATGGGCCATAACCAAATGTCTACACTAGGGGCCAGATGTAGGAATTTGGAAAATGCGACTAGCAATTTGCAATGCAGAACGGTGTCTCTGACACCGTCTGCGAGTCGCTATGAGGTCGCTAAGACCCACCTCATTAACATCAATGATGTGGGTTCCAAGTTGCGCCACCTTAGCGACTATGGGCACTCACGGGGATGGAGGCCTGCTGGGAACAGCAGACCTCCATGGCCGTGACTGCTTTTAAATAAAGCAGGTTATTTTTCCCCAAGTGTAGGCCGTTTACCTGAAAGGAAAATGAGCTGCACTTAGAAATAAATTACAACAACTTCAATTTTGGATAATTTCACGTCAGTTTGTGGTCCCTTGGACCACTGGCTGTTTTGTACAGGATTATTTAGGTCCACTCACAAAGGTGAAGGGTTACAATGGGGACACCTTCCAGTTAGCAAGTGGGTTACCATCCACTTCAAGTGGATGATAACTGCGACTCACTTTGCAACCACGTACTCGGTTGCAAATGGAATTGCATACCACTGTGAGTTGCAAATAGGTCTGGAAAACCCCTTCATGTTTTGGATTTGGAAAAGCATTTTGCAAATATGTTCATAATCACCGAATACATTTCGGAATAGGAAACAGACGTTTGCAACTCACAAACAGAAATTTATGACATTTGCAACTTGTAAACAGTTTGCAACATCTGGCCCTAGGTACTAACTCAAGTCACAAAAGGTGTCAAGTACGTGTAACATACTGGTTGCTACAGTCCTAGGTACCCTGTTTCACATTAACATGCCAGTCTTTGAGGGTGGTGTGGGAAGAACAACCAACAATCCCATGTTCAATGCACACCCAGGAGTGTATAGAAAGTTCAACAAGTATGTTCCTTCACACACAACACCTATGAATGGCTAGCAACACGTTGGAGTCAGCCAAACATTGTCACATCCAAGGTCCACACATGTCAAAATGATATGACTTAGGCCAACGTGACATACTATCAGTGAGGCATGTTTTACAACACACACAGAGGAGGTAGAACACCCATTCTCATGATTCAACAGAACACCTAGGCCATTGCACTCAAGTCACACACACTTCTAGTTCACCTTGTGGAAGTACATGCCCCGGAAGATCCAACCTACAGTGTACACAGTCCATCCTCAGCTAGGAAGAAGCACTTGTCATCAAAGCCATGTGCCTAAGCTATATGGGAGACTGTCAGTCTGATATGCAGACTCAGTTCATGCCAAGTCCCCGACCAAGTCTTACATTGACCAGTGTATTCCAAATGAGTCATCCCATTCCCCATTGCGGCCCAACTGGACTGACCTACAGCCCCTCAATCTGAGAGATGGCTAGGTATTGCTTTACAGAAACATAAGTCCTATTTGATATCACACTAAAACAACAATGCCAATGAACGGCCAGCGCATCAAATCATGAATTCTCTTGAACACACAGTAGTCCATCATGCTTCATTACCAAACAATGAAAATAGCACTCAGGCGACACTCACTGTAGGTATCGGGGTCCTCAAAATGTGCCACCTCTCCCACAGTGTACAGGGCTGGTCCACCTGTAAAGCATGAAAGGAAGAATATACTCAGACTGGGTGAACTGACAAATCATTTCTGTTACAATGACACTGTGTGAATATGACATGGTAATGATACACTTTCCCACATGCTCATACTGCATGGATGACTTTGTATTCAACATTAACATTGGATGAGTCTCCTGCTACAGTTACACACCCTACTACACACATGCAGTGGCCAGGACAGTCAGGTGTCGTCCAAGTTAACCCTTCATTAGTATGCCCCAACAATAATGTTATCCATACATCTCAGCATGTGCATCCCAGAGAGACATCCCAAAACTGGTTCAATGAGGACTGCATGACCACTCACAATCAAACTGGCTAGATGGACATGTTCAACACACAGCAAACACACACACATGTGACATATCTGTGGACAACATATCTAACTTCATGTGACGTGAAGGCACCACACATGTATAGCATCATCATGGGTTTCAAATTTTCTGTCTAGCTATGGCGTCTACATATGTAGGTATGTTGTTTCTACATGACTTACTCACTGGCCATTATGACCTGTAGAGTACAAATAGAGCCGTTAACGTGTTGCTCGTCTGACACAAATGCAACACTACATTACATACAGCTACAGGCATCTGGTATGTGTAGAAAAAATGAGCCATCGGACTGCTAGCATTGGTCTTCATACACATTGTGCAACAAATACACATTAGGGCACATATGTATACCTTTGTAGCGCAGCATCTGCATCATGTTGTCACGCAGAGAGGGGGCAAACTTGCAAAATACAGATATTTGTTGTAAGTTGCTGCTGTTTTTGCGTGAAAATGTGGTTAAAAAATGGGGATATATGTGTATAAACATGGGCCTAGGTTTCCCTAGCATTACACACAGTCAGCTACTTATCTAGCAGATTGGGTAACAATCATCACATGTTCCCACACAGATTTCTATTATTCCCATGTAATTGATTTGTACTCACCAACATGGCCACCAATCCTGATTCCCAGGTGGTCCAGCAGGTCCTGTTCCCTGGTTATCAGATCTGCCCAGCGGTGCTTCAATTGATGGACATTGCGCATGCTCCCGTAGACCCGGACCAGGTGATGGCGCAGCTTCTCCCACCGGATTTTCCTTGCCTCCGTGTGATACCCCTGTATCACACGGCCCCCAGCCTCCAGCATCAGTGGGAGGAAATGGCAAACTAGCCATATGAATCCCCCCAATTCATCCTCACCCATCCTGGACAGGCAAGGCCTACCTGACATATTGACAGCAAGAGTAATTTACAAATGAAATAAGAAAGTAAAAGTGGGAAATGGGGAAAGGTAGAGGTGTGAAGGAAAATGAAAAAGGAGAAAAATAGCCCAACTAACCCCAAAAACTATGCTACCCACAACAGACTCCCACAGACAATACAAACAAAAACAGGAATAGACAAAACTAGACTAAACAGACTGAGACAATGTTATGCAACAAGAATAGATTCACAAAAAGACAAAATACAAGGTACACAGGACACAAAAGCAGTAAAATACAGGACAACACCTTTCACACAACCACACAGTCTAGATAAATCTGAGACTGCAAAGTGAAAGTGAAAGTTAACTCCCAGTACAGATTTTGTAAACAGGATATCCTATTACATCACTTCCTTGAGAAAATGGCCGCCTTTTTTATTTTCCCGTTATGCGTCATATTTTCACACATACACAATTGTGCGTCATTTTTTTTTAACACAAAACATTGCACATGATGCCGAGTCAAAAATTATGATATGAATATTAATAATTTTTTAATGTACATGAGATGACCAACATATTGTCCATGTTGCGTCAATTTTACCACGCATACATCATGGCCGTCATATTTTTTCCACGTACAAGAGTGCACATGATGCTGAGTCAAAAAAATATATGATGTAAATTATACTTTGATGGCTAAATATGTGAAACTTTTGGATACAGTTATATTTGACTCTGCATTCTGTGCACTCATGTACGTGAACAAATTATGACGCCCATGCTGTATGCGTAGAATTTTGACCAATTTTTTTTAATATGTCTTCATGTTTTTAACTTGGGGAAGGTGATTTGTCATGGTCAAACGGTGCTATGTGATACACATTTGTGGTTGGATATGACACATGTCCGTTGTTGTATGTATAGAAGGCATTCACACTGTAATGTTTAGGATACAGTAAATAATGTATTGACCATATCTGTCAACATATTTTGGGTAATTGCTGATGGCTATTTTGAAATGATGGATGGGATACCATGATGTATTCCTTCTCCAAAATGTGTTCACAATTATGATGGTGATGCTTTTATCTGTAGTCCTAACAGGGAGTGCAATAGTCACTTACAGTTTTTATGGGGCTAACCATGTCCCATTATGATTTTGTGTTTCTGATTTGTGTTGGACTTTTGACATGTAGCCCACACATGTGCCTCATGCATGTGTTTAGTTCACAAGTACAAGATTCTTGTATGTTTGGGGGGCGGTAGAGGTGGACTTAGGCCCCCAGCACCCTAGGATTTGACCATCCTGAATAGCTACTGTATTCATGTGTTTTATTTATTATCTTATGGCAAACCTGCAGCAGCAGGCTAATGTAAGGCCATATGGTATGAATGACTGTTGACCATTCATTCATCTCATTAGCCCATTTGACGTTTGCAGTAATGATGATTTGGAGCAAACTTGCATACCATTTTCCAATGACTATGTTTGCAAGACTCTCAGCGTTCCTGATGTGCTGATGAAAATTATTTAGTTGTTGTCTGTGTCCCTTTCTGCATTACCTGGTTTAGTGGCATGTTACATTCTTCCTGCTAGGTTCAAACTGGGACACAACTGTGATGGTCTACTTTCAGATATTAGGTTGATTGTATGACATATGTGTACATGTGTGTTGAAATGTGGATCCACTATCACCTGTCTGGGTGTATGTTGTCACTGTGACTTCATGGTCTCCTCCTGAGTTAGTGGCAGCTAATGTTGTTCCAATTGTGTATTGCTCATATCACACACTTGAGAGAAGCCATTGATGACATGGTCACGTACACATGGATGGTCCCACCCTGTCTCTGAACACGTGTGATGTGACTTTCAAATGATCTAAATTTTTGGGCTGGGTGAGAGACTGTCTCAGGTGTTTGCATCCGGCATGTGTAATTGCCACATTTGGACTCCTGTTGGCCTCTGTGTATGTTAATGTATCATGTCACATCCTACCCTCTCTGTGCATACATTTGTGATGTTAATTTTGGTTGTCATGATTGTTATAGCATTATTGCTCAATGAGACGACATTCTTCTTCAGCAATATCAAACTAAAGATGGTCAGAAATGCATAGGCCAAAGCATGATGTGGTGTTTGTTATCTGTGTTTATTTACAAGTGTGGAATACAAGTTATTATGATACATTAAGAAAAAATTTTATTGACAAGCTGTTGGCGCCTACGCACTCCTGCTGCTGTGTTATTGACAAGCTGTTGGTGCCTACGCACTCCTGCTGCTGTGTTAGGTTGTTCCCCCTCCTGTTGCAGGCCAGCATCCTCCTCTTCGTCATCCTGAGGCATGTCTGGGTCCAGTTCAAGGAGGGGAATATTCCTTTTTACACATATATTGTGCAATATGGCACAAGTGAGTATGATCTTACAGACCATCTCTGGGGAATAGAGTAGGCTACCGCCAGTGATGTCAAGGCAGCGGAACCTTGACTTTAGGATCCTAAAGGTCCGCTCCACAATGCTGCGTGTCCTCTTGTGGGCGTCATTGTATGCCCGCTCAGCAGCAATATTTGGGTTCCCAAATGGTGTCATTATCCAAGGCTGGATGCCATACCCCTGATCAGCTGAAAGAGAAACACAGAATGGGATCAATTAGATGTAGGAGGCACTGTTGTACGGATCTTTGATGGCAGTAGTTGTCTTGTGTTGTCTGTGACTCTTTTGTGTACTAATGTGACGACCTATGGTTGTTGGTGAAAACTTTGGCATTGAGATTTTTTCCTTGGCTGAGCAAGTGTTTGTTGGCTAACTGTTTGTCAGCAGTATGTATTTGTTTTTCCAGTACAGTGTGCCCTCCCTAGCATTGTGACTTGTGATACAGGTGTCCGTGTGTCCTCACTGGGGGTGTGATGATAGTTCCATGCAGAGTTGAAACATGAAAGTGTATTTGAAACGTTCATATGAACATACCCAGGCCATCCCATACCTTTAAACTTATGCATTGTATTAGTGTACAGGTTATTGTGAGACTTCCAATTTGCAAGGTGACGTTTGGGCAACCACAGTCATCAATGTCTTCACATTAAGCTGTAGAGTAAATTCCAATGTGTGACAGGTTCAATGGTGACTTCTGAAACATGGCTAGTGATGTGAGTACCTCAGTGTGTTCCTTGCTAGGTGTTGCTATTGTGGTGTATGTGTTGTTTGTCCTAGAGGGTTTCTGTGCAGTGTGTATATGAGTTTGGTATTTGTCCTTACCAACAAGTAGTCCATTGCCATATCGTCCATCCTGGAAGTGTTGGTTGATGGTGCTGTGACGGAAGATGAATGCGTCATGTACACTCCCAGGATATTTAGCCACAATGTTGCTGATCAGTCCTTGGTGATCGACTATGGCCTGCACGTTGATTGAATGTGTGTGCTTCCTGTTGCGGTAGAGGTGTTCTGTTGCAGCAGGTGGCACAAGGCGTACGTGTGTGCAGTCGATTGCACCAAGGACGTGCGGGAAGCCACTGATGGCGTAGAACCCCTGTTTAGTTTCCTGCTGCTCCTGCAGTGTGTTTGGGAAGCAGATGTGGCGGGGTGTCAGGCGAATGATGGCATCCAGTACTTTAGGCAGGAATGCGGAGAATGATGGTTGTGATATTCCACCAACCAGGGCCCCAGTTGTCTGAAACGAGCCACTTGCCAGCATGTGAAGTACGGCAAGCAGCTTTGTTTCTGTTGGGATAGTGCGGGGAGTCACTAAAGTGGGGGCCAACTGCTGTTCAATATTTCTCAGCAGCTTCTGAATGGCCTGCCAGTTCAACCGGTACCTCTGGATGATGTCCCGTTCCCTGAGGCCATGCAGGGTTGTTCTTGGGCGGAATATCCTCTCCTGCCTTCTGCGCTGTCTTTGGGGTCCCTGCTGTTGTTGTTGTAGCTGCTGTTGTTGCTGCAGGGCTCTGCGTCTACGTGCACGCTGAAGAAAAAGCACCTCCATGTCTCCCTGTTGCTGCTCTGCTGCTCTGCTGCTCTGCTGCTCTGTTGTTTGTTCTGTGTGTTCTGATTAAGTACAGGTGTGTTTGCCCCATTTTAACGCCTGCCCTGACCCAGGCGTTAAAATTTCACGTTATTCGTTCTTTGCGTCATTTTTTTGCGCCGCCTACGGCCCGGGAGTCATTTTTGCCCGGAAGCATAAATACGACGCACCGCTGTGTGCGTCGTTTTTTGGACGGGAACGCCTACCCTGCATGTCATTAACGCAGGGCGGGGTGCCGCTTCCAGAAACTGACGCACATAGCGCCATCTACCTTTTGCGCCGGCTCGGGCGTCAGGGTTTAAATATGGGGCAACGTTTGCGCTGAATGTGCGTCAAAATTTTTGACGCACATTCGGCGCAAACGGAGTATAAATATGCCCCTCTGTGCCTAGCCTGCCTCCAATACGTGTCTGGTCTGTGTGGTCTGCATCTGTGCATTCCATCCAGACAACCATACAACATAGGACACTCCACTGCCCCTGCATTCCATTTGCATACCGATGGGTCTTCCTGGGCAGAAAGGGTGGAGGAGCTTTCCACCCTTCAAAGAGTAGTGACCTGACCCCACACATAGGACTGATAACCCTCCACAGACTTCATAGCAGACAGGCCTGGGCTAAAAGGAAACACAGGCACATCAAAACCACTCTGAGGACCCCCCACTTCAAAGACACATATGGGTAGTACTGGGCCTCTGAAACCATATAGAAGGAACACTTCTAGAGTGAGGACATTCTAACAGGAAGAAGGATTGTTGTGCTGTTTGCCCTGCTGTGTAGGCCTGCTGCCTGCTATACGCTTGGGAGTGAGGACTGAACCTAGCTCTCTACATCCTGCAATCTAAAGTTTCTCCAAGGGCCTGACTGAACTTGCATCCTGTTTTGGAAGTCTCAAGGACATCAAAGACTTCACCTGCCTCTTGCTACCAGCACCTGGCCTCATCTGCTTAGAGTCCTGCTCTGCCAAGTGGTGCCAAATCCATTACTGGGCCCTTGGAGGTGAGTGTGCTGCTGCAACAGAAGAACTGAGATGACACCAGGACGTCACTTGGAACCGACGCATCCCGCTGCACAAACGCCTCTTTACCACAGTCTGCACCGAAGCTGCGGATATCGCTCACCAACTGTGCAACACAACAACCCCAACTTACAACACAGCCTGGGCTTTGCCAACACAGCACCAACACATCGGAACCAGTACTCATCGCTTCTGGACAACGAAGCATCAACAATGTTGCCCAATCAGAAAACGATGCATTGCCTGCAAGCGCGGCGCATCCCATCTTCAGGATCAACGCATCAACACAACAGAGGTAATGTCAGCAGGTCTGCGTGACTCCTGTACCCAGCCCACACTATATTAGTGTTGGACTGCCCTTTTGAATTTACCCTATCCAGGGGACCCAGATAATTCCAGTTGGAGTAGGTATCTTCTAAGCACTGTATTTTGATTGCATCATTGAAAATTCATAACTTGACCTGTGCATGTTGGATTTTTATTGTTTTGGTCTTGTTTGACGCAAATAACTATTGGTTACTTTTCTAAACTGGTGTGGCATCCTTTTGTGGTGTTTTCACTGTGCTACTGTGTGTGTGTGCACAAATACTTTACAAATGACCTCTCTAGTTTAGCCTGACTGCTCTATGCCAAGCTACCAGAGGGTGAGCACAGGCAAACATTTATTGCTGCTTACTTGCCCTGAGTAGGACTGTGGTCCCTATTTAAACAGAGTGCAAACCTCTGAGAACTAAAGATCCAATTTCTAACAAAGCTCTAAGAGCGCTATTTGATTGTAAGCACCATTTTGCATTTATTTTTTGAAAATTCATATTTTGCTTTCTACACAGTGGATTATTTTCGTTCTGTCTAATCTATTTTTCTAATCTGGTGTGGAGTCTTGTTGTGGTATTTTCACTATGTTAATGTATGAGTTATTGCACAAATACTTTACACATTGCCTTCTAACTTTAGCCTGCCTGCTCTGTGCCAAGCTACCAAAGGGCGAGCAGATGATAATTTAGGTAGTGTTGTGACTTATCTTGACTAGGATTGTGGTCCAGTAGTGGGTTGTTCCAAGTTGTTATATCAAGATGGATAAAAGAATGGACCTGGCCACTCTTTATGATATGAGGATATTATTATTTATTTGGTTTCTATGTGCAGAGATCAGTCTTAATCAATTTCTTGCTTAGTTGTCCTTCTTTGTTTCTTCCTGTTGACTTTTACTCTGTCTGTTCTCATCTATGGTTTTTCTTCTATTTTTTCTTCTCTTTTCGCCTTTTAGATGTCGTCTCAGGGATCAGAAGTAACTTGCACCACCACAGGCTGGATTCCAGGGAACAGATTCGAAAGAAAAGGTAAGTGGACTGTATTTTCTTGTTCATATATTTTTGTTTTTAAAGGGGTGGGGAGAAAGAGGAAAAGGAAGACCCGGAAAAGAAAAATGTAAAAGGGAGAGAAAAGCCCCTGCAGAAAGAAAAATACAATCTCCTCTTGATATAGTGAAGGATAGTGCTCAGATCTGGTAGTACTGTCTCTTCATTTAAGTTGATATGATTTATAAACCTGTGCTGGTGAAATGTGGAGCCCAGTAATGATGGTGCCCAATGTTTTAAAACAGCCACTTCTTCTCTATGTTAAGCTTCTCCCTCTCCCTCCCTCAGCCTGTCCGCCCCTCCTCCCCACCTCACAAAGTACTTTGTAGAATTATGTATGCAGGCACGTACCTGTATGACACGTGACAGGTTCTCTCGTTTCCGCTCACATCTGGTCCCTCTCCCGTTGGGATGATGTCCTTTCTTCGTGGCGTGCGTCTCCTTCTCCGGCACTCGGTCTCTTCAGTGTTCTCCCTACCGGATATTCGGGTTTGCATGGATGGTCCAGCTCCTTTGACTTTCGAAAGTGCTCCAGGGGTACAGAGTTGTCAGCCCCGTACTCGCACTATCCAGTAGGTGCCGAACAACTCTGTTACAGGTCCCTACTTGGACAGAATGCATACCTTTGCCAACTAGAGATCCCATTTCTAAGAGTGATTTATGTTTAAAGATTCAGGTTTTGTTTGTGCCTCAAATGTATAGATAAAGGGATGACAGGGACAACCTTTGTTGAAGGAAGCTGGTGGGTTCCATGTCCTGTCTGTCACTTGATTGTGTATCTGTGACTACATGTTCTGCATGAATAAATTTTGTAAGGAGTCACTGTAAGAGAGCAGATGTGGTGGCAGGGCCTCATGTCCGAGGAGATCATAAGGCTTGCACATCTGGACTACTGTGCAATGGTAGTCACAAACTAGTTGTTGCCTCAATTCTTTGTCTGACATGAGGTGTGGGAAGTCTCAGGTTTGACCTGTAGTAGAGTTTCTGTGACTGCTAACTATATTTTTGCTGTGTCTCCATGGGCACTGGAGAGTTTTGTTTGTTTTTGGGTGACTGTATACGCTAGATATTTTGGTGATTGAGTGGTTGCAAATAATTGTCTCTGCTCCATTTGTGCAAACTAATCACTTTTATATTTAGTCGTTTGTAAGGAATAGAGGTGTTAGTACCCACAGTGTCTGCATTCCTTATATATCTGAGCTGGTGTTTGGAATGCTGTGAGTGATTGATGTAAAATAATGTTGGTTGGTATGTAGTGTGGAATGTATGCAAGGAGATAGTGACAGCTGGAGGAAGGATAGAGCCCTGACAGGGTCTACCAGCTGCTATTGTAACCCTAAGGGTCTAGCTTGAAATTAAGAACTTACCTTCTTCCGGGGTTGCAAAGAACATTGATTTTAAATTACACAGAAAACAAGATGCCTGTAGGAATGGTGTATTTTTTTTTTAAAGAGTTCACTGGTTATCAATATATTTGGTGTGGAATGATGGAGGAAATTGTCACAGATGCAGGTAAGGTTCAAGGATTTGGTTTTATAGGGTAGGGACAGTGATGTACTAAACTGTGGCCTGAGGACTGATTGTGATAAGAACACAGCAGTATGACCTTGCACAGGGGACAGTTGTGTACAAAACTGTGGCCTGAGGACTAGCTGTGGAAAAGGACACAGCATTATGACCTTGCATTCCTAGCCAGCTATGGAGTTTGCACATTGGTGAACAATGTCACTGGGGAAAAAAGTGATGATCCATGTAGAAATAAAAGTGTTTGCCGATACAAAATGAACGAGGGGCACCTGTACATATAAATATAGTTATATTACAGTGTTTGAAGTGCAACATTCAGTTTAGGGAAAGCGCATCTCAAAAATGGATAACAAGACGGCTGATACACAATCCCATTCACAGGAAACAAGAGTCCCTTACCCAGTATAAAAAGTAATAGCCCAAGTGGCTCAAGAGCTCTGGATGGGGAGCATCAAAAGACATTGTAATGAGGTGAAGGCTTCTTTTTATTGTCTGATGAGATTATATAAAGTAATTGAAAACAAATTACAATGGGATAAGAAATCGCTACAGGTACTACTTCAAAAAATGATGTATGTTGTTTCATTGGATACTATTTATCTCTAAAAAGAGTCCACAGGCAAGCTGAGCCACATGGATGGGTGTGAACACCAGCTTAAGAGGAATGAATAGGGAAATCAAAAGAGCAATGACAGCCAAGTTCTAGCTGAAACATCTGACAATATGGAGTAATGACTGCTCCTTCAGTTTGGAGGAGTATTATTTCCATTCATTTTTCACATTTTAGTTTTTGGTGTACTTATGGCAATAGATTTAGTGGCAATGTGTCTAGAAGAGGGGACCGTCTTCATGGATCCTGGCTGTGGGAAATAAATGTGTGGGCTTGGTTGGTTAAGTAAAAAATTGATGAGATAATGCTTGACCATGTTCAGCGCTCAGCTGTCTTTTGAATAAGTTTGCACTATAGATATACCATATACATACATATCGGCTAAAATGTCACCTTGAGAACCTCAGTGATGAGGCACTGTGAGCTGTTGTGACTGCAATTACAGTCTACAGTAGGGAGGAATCCAGCACTAGATATTTGCAGTTCAGCATGGGCTGAAGTAAAGAGTAACCAGACCCTGGTTATTGTAAGTTTGTGTCAGAGAAGGCTCAAGGTAGAACCAAGGTCTACAGAACTATTGTTTCAGGAACCGAGTATCCACCAAGAGGGCAACAACTATGATGAACAAAGATAAAGGTGGTCATTACAACCCTGGCGGACGGTGTTAAAGCTGCGGTAACACCGCAAACAGGCCGGCGGACAAAAAAAGGGAATTACGACCCTGGCGGAAACCACCAACTAAGACAGCCACTTTAACACACCGCCCGCCACGGCGGTACAGACAAACAGCGCGGCGGACACCGCCAACAGACAGGCGGAAGACAATGTACCGGCCACACTATCACAACACACCAATCCGCCACCTTTCCCGGGGCGGATTCCACGTGGATAAAAACACGGCGGAAACAGCTTTTGCTATGGGAAAACGCTCACCTCAACACATCCCACGAGGAAAGACAACTCCATGGAGCTGGAACTACAAATACTCCCAGCCCTTGCATTCCTGCTCATCTATGACCAACAGCGACGTACGCGCAGAAGATACCGGTGAGTACTGCACCTATGACACGGGGGAGGCAAAAGTTATGGGGACACCCACCAAACACCCCCACCCTTGCATATCACAATATACACACCAATGCAGTCACAAAAATCACAGTAACAACCCACAATCCCCCCAGAAGAATGCAAAGACAAAGCGAATTGCGGTCAAACTTTGTATTGTGACAATATACTACCCATAAAAAAATATACTGATATAAATCGGGAAATCTGTGAAAAATAAATGTACAATACAAGAAGTAGTGCAGATATGTACACAACAATGTCCGTGCACAAACAGTCCAAAAATGCATGGGCGAGGCCCACAATAGATACCTGACCAAAATCCGAGAGAACACTGCCGGGGCATCAGATAGAAACAATACAGGCACCTCAGGGGGAAAGGAAGGGGGGGGCACCTAAGCCAGATGAATGCGAAGCCAGATCCACGACGGGGCACCATGCCCATTGATGTATCCTGGGGAGTCTTCTTGCTGCAGCGGCGAATGTCCTCCCATCCCTTCCGGCAGTGGGTGCCCCGTCTCTGGTGGGCCCTCAGGGTCCGGACTTCCTTGGCGATGGCATGCCAAATGTCCCTCTTCTGGTGGGCGCTGACCTACATGACATGCACAAGGAAAGAGGAACAGTCATTACCTACAGCACCGTCGTTGTAATTGGCCCCCTCCCAACTCTATCCCTGTGGCCCATTCATCCCCATGCATGACTGTTCTATGTACTCTGCCCCCTTCCCTCATCCACCCAGCCCTGTCCACCCAGGCCTAGCCCATACAACGTGCTCCCTGTGTACTAACCTGTTGGTCTGGAGGACCGTAGAGTAGCGTATACTGGGGGAGGACCCCATCCACAAGTTTCTCCAACTCCTGTGCAGTGAAGGCAGGGGCCCTTTCCCCAGACGCAGCAGCCATCGTCGCTCCCAGACCGAGGTCACAGCAGCACTAGCAGTGTAGGTCCTCTCCTGTTGAAGGTCCGGTATCTAGTGATTGAAGAGATAGAAAATGGTGGTGACGTCCGCGGCGGTGCGCATCATCACCGCCAGCGCATCTGTTCATTAGCTCCTGGGACCCATAGGGTCCAATGTTAACCAATGCAGCATTGCACCGCGCTCTACGACCGCCTACCGCGACGGTGTGCAACGCCAGCGCAGTTACCCCACAATTCCATTGTCCCAGTTTAGAGGTCAGGCAGCCGCCATTTCAGGGGCCCACATGGCTTCAATTACTACTGCGTCACACATACCGAGGCCTACACTCAAAACCTTTCCCGGATGGGTTAATTGTCTGTTGTAGTCTTGTGTGTGACTGTGGGTACATACCTGGAGCAATGCTGACAGTTTCTTCGCTGTTGTCCTTCTTAGGCACCGTCAGCAGGGACATATTGGAAGATGGCGGAATCCGCTGGTGTACCGACCGCTGGTGGACCTGTTGACAATGGAAGAGCGACATGTCATCGTGACCTACCGGTTTGACCGTGCCACAATCCAGGAACTGTGTACCCAGTTGGAGCCAGACCTGATGTCACCAATCCGCCATCCGACTGGAATCCCCCCTGATGTGCAGGTGCTATCAGTGCTCCATTTCTGTGGCCATGGCATCAGGGATGTCCCAGCCTACGTTTTGCAACGTCTTGTCCAGAGTGTTGTCTGCCCTGCTGAAACACGTAAGGAGATACATCATTTTCCCTGAGGTGGCGGATTTGCCTACAGTGAAAGGTGACTTCTATGCCCTTGGACATATCCCCAACGTCATAGGTGCCATTGATGGGACCCATGTAGCTCTGGTCCTCCCCCCGCAAGAATGAACAGGTGTACAGGAACAGGAAGAGTTATCATTCCATGATGGTCTGTTTGGCAGACCAGTACATCTCGCAGGTAAATACAATGTTCCCTGGCTCAGTGCATGACGCCTACATCCTGCGCAATAGCAGCATCCCTGATATGACGGGTGAACTCCAGAGGCACCGTGTATGGCTATTGGGGGACTCTGGTTACCCCAACCTGTCGTGGCTACTGACCCCAGTGAGGAATCCCAGGACCAGGGCAGAGGAACGCTACAATGAGGCCCATGGGCGGACTAGGAGGGTGATCGAGCGGACCTTCGGCCTCCTGAAGGCCAGGTTCAGATGCCTCCATATGACAGGTGGGTCCCTATTCTACTCACCGAAGAAGGTGTGCGACATCATCATCGCCTGCTCCATGCTCCATAACCTGGCATTGCGACGCCAGGTGCCTTTACTGCAGGAGGATGATCCAGATGACAGTGTTGTTGCAGCGGGTGAGCCTGTGGACAGTGATGAGGAGGAAGCTGATGAAGATGAAAACGACAACAGGGAGTCTGTCATACAGCAATATTTTCAGTGAGACACAGGTGAGTACAATTTCATGTTTCACATAATATTACATTTCACACGTCTACCTCTATCCTGTACCTACATTTCACTCCCTATTTGGTAACTGAGTTGTCCCCTTCCATTTCAGTTTCACTAATGTGGTAACCTACGTGTCAACAGCTTGCACCCTTGAAAGGCTTGTGATGTGTGACATTGGTATGTTGGCCTTCCAATGGGTAACCATTTTTAACACTGTAATTGACAATACACAGTTCACAATCATTGACTGACTCCAATATTATTATGGTTTCAATGGTGTTTATTGAAGTGCATAAAAATGTAGGGGGGTTGTGAAATGGGGAGAGGTCATGGTGGAAGAATGTCCATGGCAGAGTCCAGTCTATTAGTCTCACAGGTACATTGCACATCTGGCCATTGGAAGTGGAGCTGGGGCAGTTCCGATTTGGACAGGGTAACAAAGTGGGACAATGGGGGGACAATCAGGGTGGTCTTATTTCCTGGCGGGGGTCTTGCCATCTTGCTCTGTCCTGTTCCTGGATCTCAGGGACCGCTTTCGTGGTGGTTGTCCATCTGCAGGGGGTGGGGTGCTGGTGTGGTGGTCCTGTGGCGGGGCATCCTGTCCACTAGCGCCGGCGGAGGTGGTGGGCATTTCATCGTCCTGGCTAGTGTCAGGGGCCCCTTGGAGTGCCATTGTGTCCCTCAAGGTCTTTTGAATGTCCGTCAGCACCCCTACGATGGTGCCCAGGGCGGAGCTGATGGTCCTGAGCTCCTCCCTGAACCCCAAATACTGCTCCTCCTGCAGACGCAGGGTCTCCTGCAACTTGTCCAGGACCGTTGCCATCGTCTCCTGGGAGTAGTGGTATGCTCCCATGATGGAGGAGAGGGCCTCGTTGAGAGTTGGTCCCCTTGGCCTGTCCTCCCTCTGTCGCACAGCAGCCCTCCCAGTTTCCCTACGTTCCTGTGCCTCCGTCCCCTGGACCGTGTGCCCACTACCACTGCCCCCAGGTCCCTGTTGTTGTTGGGGTGGTTGGTTACCCTGGGTGCCCTGTAGTGGTGGACACACCGCTGATTGACCTGTCCTGGGGACGGGGGTATGGGCCCGCTGGGTGGGTGCTGTGCTGGTGTTACCAGAGGGTGGCAGCTCGGTGTTGGGCTGTGGCTGGGCAAGGGGAACCAACTGTCCTGAGGCCCACGATGGTCCGAGCTGGTCATCAAGATCCAGTAGGGCAGAGCTGCTGTCGTCACTGTGGGCCTCTTCTGAGGGTGGAGTGGTGTTGTCTGGACCCTCTGGTGTGGTGACGTTCCTTCGGGTTCCTGCGGGTTCCTGCGGGGGTATAAGTACATGATTATTGCATGTGTGTGTTTCATGGTGTGCAATGGTTGGGTGTGCGTGAACCCCAGTGCAGGCATTCCTGTGTGGGAGCTTGTGTGCTGATGGTTGGGGGTGTTGTGGGTCTGTGCAGTGGGCATGCTTTAGTGATGGGTATCCATGCTTAGTTGTGTCATGCAGGTCTTGGGGTTGGGATGGGTGGTTGGTGTTATGGGTAGATTAGTGAGGAGTTAGGGTGATAGGGGAGGGTGTGAGGGTGGGGATGTGTGATGTCATACAGGTAGGGTGGGGGATATGATAGTGAAGATTCGACTTACCAGTGTCCGTTCCTCCGACGACTCCTCTGAGGCCCTCAGGATGCAAGATGGACAAGACTTGCTCCTCCCATGTTGTTAGTTGAGGGGGAGGAGGTAGGGGTCCGCCGCCAGTCCGCTGTACTGCGATGTTGTGCCTGGATACCGTGGAACGCACCTTCCCCCGTAGGTCGTTCTACCTCTTCCTGATGTCCTCCCTATTTCTTGGGTGCTGTCCCACGGCGTTGACCCTGTCCACTATTCTTTGCCATAGCTCCATCTTCCTGGCTATGGATGTGTACTGTACCTGTGAGCCAAATAGCTGTGGCTCTACCCTGATGATTTCCTCCACCATGACCTTGAGCTCCTCCTCGGAGAAGCGGGGGTGTCTTTGGCGTGACATGGGGTGGTGTGTGTGAGGTGTGGGGTGGTGTAGGTGTTGATGAGTGTGGTGAGTGTAGCGGTGTGTGGTGTTTTGTGCGTGGATGTTGTGTGGGTGATGGTGTAGTGATCCTCTGTGTGAAGGTGTTCTCTATTCTGTGGTGTCTCTCTCTGGCCTTCGTCTCTGATTTGTGGTCGTAGGGGTTTGTGGGTGATGTGGGTGTGTGTTTTATATTGTATTGGATGTGTGGGTGTGGTGTGTGTATGTGTATCAGGTGTGTGTATTTGGAATTGTCCAATGTGCCGGTGTATTGTAAATGTGTGTGTATTTTGAGCGCGGCGGTGTGTACCGACAATGGAATACCGCGGTTGAAAGACGGCCGTGTGGATTCGTGGGTCGTAATAGCATGGGCGTGTTTCTGTTGACGTGGAGGATATGTTTCTGCATGTTTATCGCTGACCTTTGGTGTGGCGGTATTGTGTGGGTGTCTGAACTTCGGCGGATTCCGTGATGTGTGTCATAATAGCTGTGGCGGTCTCCCGCCGCCGCTGCGGTGTATTGGCGGTCTTCTGCACGGCGGTAAGCGGCTTTTACCGCCAATGTTGTAATGACCCCCAAAGTTATGAGTGGGCAAGAGTAGGTAAAACAGGTCCAGGTGCAATGTATGCCTTGTGTTTGTGTGAGAGGATCATGTACAGTCAAAATATGATTGTATTTTTCCACTTATAGACTTTGTGCCCAGTAAAAAAGAAAAGGCAACGAAAACAAGGTGATAGATGGAATGCTAGAATGAATCAGAGCCATGGGCAATTGGGTGTGCCTGCACCACAATGCACTGTTTTTTCACCCATCATTTCACCTCAGTTTGCACCCAGCTATATGCAAATCAGGCTTGACCCTTCTCAAATGGGAACAGTCCAGTAGGCCAAACTGCCAGGCCAGGTCTCCCTGGTATGGAACACAAGCCACCTAGAACTGGTTTTGCCTTTATTAGGGCTCATCAACAAGGTATAGCTTGGTTCCATTGGCATGGTGAGCATGGGACCCATGTCTGAGCATACCAGTGACACTTAGGGCAACAAAAACAAGGTGATGGATAGAATGTTGGAATTAATCTCAGCCAATGGCAATCGCTCGGGCCGCATCCTAGTCCATTGTTTTTCGCCCACCATGCCCCCTCAGTTTGAACTCGTCTTGTGTGACGCAACAACAACGCAAAGGCATAGTACATCTGCACTGCTCTCCCTGCATTTTGGAAAGCATTACAAGGATGTATAACAGAGAGGTGCTACTATATGATCTACACTAAGGTGAAAGTTGTACAGAACCTTTTTTATAATGTATTTTGATATCATTAATATTATCTCATTAAATCTGATATGAGTATATTGAACACAGAGAGTAAGGTTAGATGTAACTTATTTGTTAATAAGGAAAGTTTTTTGTGCTTCAAACAGAACAACAAATATTTGAGTAAAGACAATGCCTGAAATTTTAGGTCACGACTGGAGGCTCAGATTATGCTTTCTCTTTCTTTACTGACTTAAACAGCAGCCAATCAAATACAAGTAACAGAAAAAACTACAACACCCAGGATACCTAACATCCTGTCACATGGTCCAATCACCGTCCATGTCCTCTGCTATGAGTCCTTTGACCTATGAAGTCACTTCCTCTTTCTTTGCTGCTTCGCAGCAGGTAAGTACACGTTTATTTTCTCTCCTGCATTCTGAATGTATTACGAGTGTTTTTAATTGTGTAATTGGTTTAAATAAGCGTCGCGATTCAGCGCGCTTTCATGCTATTGATGTAAGCGCCCTCACGCTTAATATTTTGGCATTTTGCCAATTTGTGTAGTCCGTCTTTTTGGTGGAGCGGGAGCTGAGCTGCCCTCAGGCAGTCTTTTTTCTATTTTTAGCACGCACACGCGCGCGCATTATCAAGCCGATCTCTGTCCAGATTGGAAATCGATCGGCTCATGTATGCTGCGTGTTAGTCTGTGCCCAATTCCCTCAGCTAAATATTGCTCCATGACGCCCAGCAGTTAATAAAGGCTGGCTGGGTTGTAAAATAAAGAACAGGCTTCTGCCTAGAGTTCTTTTCAGGTCGCTCCCTCCACACTTTAATTAAGGGCTCCTTTTCCTGGCCTGAACTTGGAGTTTTTGCACTCCCCCGATTGGACCCTTGGTTTATAATAATTTTTCCTCCTCAGTATTGTTACTATCCTTGAACCATGGCTCAATGGGATGAGCAGGAAACCGAATACTACACAGAAGAGTTGGGTAATCAACTTGAGGTTGATCTGGTGGAAGCCCTTGATACCAGGGTCCAACAATCAGTTAATGATGCTCTAATGAAAGCTCTGGGCCCTTTTTCTGGGCAAATATTTGACCTCGCCCGATCCCAGGGTTGGTCTCAGGGACAACAAGAACCCAAAAAATAAAAAGATAAAGCCAAAAATCTGGAACCAGGAGCAGAGGTCAGTGCTATTCATGCTGACGCTTTCGAGAAACTGCGGAAAAAACGCAGTGGCGAACACAGTTACAGTTCGAAAAAAGGAATCCCCCTTTCTTCCTCTTCCTCTGATAAGACTTCCTCCTCTGATGATTCAGATAGTTCTGATGACCCTGAACTGAGCAAGAAAAGTAAGAAAACAACCCCCCCCCACTCCAGGTTCTGGACTTTGATCCTACAGAAATTATTCATCCCAGGTCCTCCAATTGGGGTCCCCCTCCCGAAGTAGCGCAATATGTTCAAGCCAATTTGCAAAAAAGCTTTGATACAGAAGTTAGGTCACGCCTGAAAGCGGAATGCCCCAGACCTGACCTGGAAGGCAAGGTGTCTGAAACTCCAGAGATAGACCCCATCATGGTCACCTTCATGAAAAAATTAGCTAAAGATCCCAAAAAAGGCTTAGACCGCTCATGGCGCAGCTGCCAAGACAAACTATTGGACCTTTCAGGACCCTTGACTAAGATCCTGGAATTGGCATATGTAGCCAAAGAATCTGGTTCTCCGGTGGACACCGATGTCCTTATCGGGTGGGCACAAAGAGCTGTGTGTCTTTTAGGTAACTCTAACTGTGCCATTTCAGCAGAACGAAGGAAATCGGTGCTTATGCGCATTGATCCCAAATTATCGGATCTTGCGTCTTCAGAAGCGGGACCTTCGGCCGAAGGACTGCTCTTTGGATCCTCATTCATTAAAGACCTAGCTAAGTTTTGCTCCACTTTTTCTTCCCTTGACAAAGCACAAATGTCACTTAAAAAGGTTTTCAAACAAGGCCTTTTTGACAGGGCCGGTCGTTACGGGGGACGTATGTCTGGCCGCAGCTCCTTTACCAGTCCCAAAACTACTATCCAAGAGGCAGAGGTGGTTGGTACGGAGATCAAGACTCCACCGTCTACCCCACGCGACCCAGAGGGGGTCAACCCCGCTTCTGCAGGGGTCATCGCAGGGGACAACAAGGAGCTATTCAAGACTCAAGTTTCACAGGTGAGCATTATTCATTTTTCCCAGGTCAAACTTCGGGGCAGAATTGCATCTTGCTTAGCAAACTGAAATGGATATCCAGAGATCCATGGGTTCTCCAAACAGTAGAGGGATTTTGACTGGAGTTTGTCAGTACCCCCAAACAACTCTCCCCCCCTTCACTAATGTGTTTTTCCCAAGCAAATCAAGATTTTATAGACAAAGAAGTGCAAGCTCTCTTAGACAAAGGAGCCGTACAATTTGCTTCCCCTCATCCTTTCGGTTTCCTCAGCCCTATTTTTGTAGTAGACAAAAAGGGAGGAGGTCACCGCTTAGTCTTAAACCTAAAGGATTTCAACCACTGGATTCTGTACAGACGTTTCAAGATGGAGGGTATCCACATGTTAAGGGACATCCTGTTAGAAGGGGATTGGATGATGCGTCTGATCTAAAAGATGCCTATTTGTTGATTCCAATTTTTCCTCCCTACAGAAGATTTCTACAATTTCAGTGGAAGGGTCAATGCCTGGAGTTCCTGGCACTCCCATTCGGTCTATCGTCAGCCCCTTGGTGCTTCACGAAGCTACTGAGACCAGTGATGGAATGTCTCAGAACCAAGGGTGTCAGATTGATTATATATCTGGACGATATTCTGCTGATGGCTCAGTCCCCTCAAGTCCTAGTCTCGCACTTGGATTGGACCATCAGTCTCCTACAGGATTTAGGTTTTCTGATCAATCTACAGAAGTCATTGTTGAAACCCACACAGATAATAGAGTTTCTGGGCTTCCAGATAAATTCCACGTTATGTCAACTTCTCCTTCCATCTTAGAAGATACGCAACATCAAGAGAGAATTGAGATCGGTTTTAACCTGTCAGACTGTATCATTGAGGAATATAGCCAGAATAGTGGGCTTATAAGCTTCATCGATTCAGGCGATATTCCCGGCACCCCTACATTATCTGACACTTCAGAGGCTCAAGATCAGACATTTACAACAGGGTCTGAGTTACTCAGAACAAATCCCATTGACTACCGAAGTAAGATCGGAGTTTCAATGGTGGCTTCATCATATGGAAGCTTGGAATGGCAGAGCGATTTTCGGCTCTCGTCCGGAGGTAGTGATAGAATCCGATGCCAGCAGATGGGGTTGGGGAGCTCGTTGCAACTCCCTAGTGACGGAGGGCAGATGGTCAGAATGGGAACAATCCCTTCACATCAATTGTCTGGAACTTCTAGCGGGTTCATTTGCCATAAAGAGTCTCTCCCCGCAGAAAACAGATTGTTGCATACTATTACGGATGGACAATATATCGGCCGTGAGGGATGTCAACAAGCTCGGAGGCACGAAATCCAGAATCCTGGCGGAGATTGCCAAGGATTTCTGGCATTATTGCCTATCTCAATGTCTAGTAGTCATAGCGGAATACCTGCATGGGGACCAGAATATCATAGCAGACTGGAACTCCAGATACCTATCAGATCCACTGATTTTTGCTCAGATAGTCAAGGAATGGGGCAATTGCGAAGTGGACCTGTTTGCATCACGTCTCAATTGCCAATTTCAAATATTTTACAGTTGGCGTCCAGACCCTTATGTATTAAAGACAGATGCCTTTCTTCAGGACTGGTCCCAGTTTCGAGGCTATGCGTTCCCTCCTTTTCTGATGATTGCCAGAGTTCTGTCTCAAGTGCGGAGACAGAAAACAGAGGTTGTTCTGGTGACTCCAATTTGGAGAGCACAGCCTTGGTTCCCCAGTGCTCTGCATTTAGCCCGTGCCTCTCCTCTTCGGATTCCTCCTCGTCCGAATCTTCTCTTGAGTCCAGAGGGCCTTCAACATCCTCTGATCTTGTCAGGGAAGTTAACACTTCTGGTCTGGTTAATTACAGGTCAAGATGGAATAACCCAGATGTTTCGCAACAAGCTGCGGAGTTCATTAAGCAGGCCTGGGCCAGTAGTACCCATAAGAGATATAATCCAGCCTGGTGCAGATGGTCTAGTTGGTGTGATGGAAGGGGTGCCAATCCAGTGGAAGCACATATTGGCTTGATAACTTTCTAGCAGAACTAGCTAGCTCGGGTTTGGCTTATCGGACGGTCAATTATTTTAGATCTGCCATTTCAGCAGGACATTCGCAGTTAGAAGGTAAGCCCATTGGAGAACATCCATTAATTTGCAAGCTTTTGAGGGGTATACGTCTTTCTAAACCCCCTCAACCTAAATATACTGTTTTATGGGATGTTAATATTTTAAAATTCCTTGATTCTTGGCCTGCCAACAGATATTTGTCTCGCAAACAACTTTCAGCTAAGCTAACCATGCTGTTATGACTTGTCTCTTGCAAAAGAGTATCGGACGTCAGAGCCTTAGATTTAGCAGGGAGAACTTTTCCGCCAGAAGGAGTCTCCTTTTCGGTGACAAGAACTAAAACAAATTGCAGGTCAGAATCCTATCCAGTTTATACAGAAAATTCGAAATTATGTGTTGTTCAGTGTTTAAAGGATTATGAAGTTGTCACAGAAGAATTTCGACAGGATGAGAAAGGTCAATTGTTAATTGCTTTGCAAAAACCTTTTAAACCAGTTTCCTCAGCTACTTTAGGTAGATGGATGAGATGGTTGATGAGTGAAGCAGGTATTGATACCTCGGTTTTCGGGGCCCATTCTGCTAGAGGGGCTATGGCTTCAAATATCATTTGCCTTAGGTTCTCGTTTAGAGGACATAATGAAAGCTGCAGATTGGTCTTCAGAAAATACTTTTCGTAAGTTTTATCATAAACCTGTATTGGATGTAGCTAGTGTGGTGATGGAACAGCTTTGAACTAGCATAATCGGAGCCTCCGGTCCTGACATAGAATTAAAAAAATTCTAGCTATCACGTCAAGAATTTTCAATTCTATTAAGGACACGGAGGCGAGGATTATCCCTCCCTTGTTATATATATGGAATATTTATTATCAATTATTGTACATATCTGATGATATATTGTTATTTAACCCTCCCATTATTTTCAATTATAAAGTTTGAGATAAGGTATACTTTATGAGATATTACCTGCCTGTTTATTGTTACAGCTTCTGATCAGAAGAACGCCTGAAATTCGCAACCTCAAGAAAGTTGGGTTATAATGTTCTAACCAGTTGTTTCTCCGGCATGGAGCCTTCCAAGTTTCGGTTCTTCAGTATGGGGAAGTTCATGACTCCGGATTACGGGATGGTGTAAGAAGTTTGATTTCAAGTTGATTTTATCTGTTTTGAACAAAGAAAGAGGAAGTGACTTCATAGGTCAAAGGACTCATAGCAGAGGACATGGACGGTGATTGGACCATGTGACAGGATGTTAGGTATCCTGGGTGTTGTAGTTTTTTCTGTTACTTGTATTTGATTGGCTGCTGTTTAAGTCAGTAAAGAAAGAGAAAGCATAATCCTCGCCTCCGTGTCCTTAATAGAATTGAAAATTCTTGACGCGATAGCTAGAAATTGTTTTACTCCAGCCCCTATTTGGACCTTGCAAGTCTCCAAAACATCTAGTGGAGATGTGTTTATCAATAAAGGAGACTATTCAAATTTCCCATTTGGGTTTTCTCCAGTCAGGTAAACACAGGGAATTTAAGTATGAAGACTGGTTACAGAAATTGTGTGTGATATAAGTTGAAATAATTTGGCACACCTTGTTTAGGTGTTAACACATTATTGGCTCTGGCTGTCACATAAGGGAACTTAGGGGCATATTTATACTTGTTTTGCCAGAACTTGCATCTTTTTTTAAATTTTATTTTAAGCAATTTCGGTGCAAAACTATTTTTGGGACATGGAAACCTACCTTGTGTTAATGTGATGCAAGGTTCCCGTACAAAAAATGGCTCTATGGCCTCAGCGCTATATTTATCCCCCCATGCTAAAATCAGGCATTGGGGGAGGAGGGGTCAAATAATGGTGCAAAGCTTGCTTGCTTGCACCATTATTTAATGCCTGGGTCAGGCAAGGTTTTAGGAGACCTGAGGGCCTATTTCCATGGTGGGGCATCATGGAATAAGCCCACAGGTGCCGACCCCAGGGACACCCCAACCAACACCAGAGGGACAGCAGAGGATGGGGGACCCCATCCCAGGTAAGTACAGGTAATTTTTTTTTTTTTTTTGTAAGTGCTATGGCCATGCCCAGGGGACCCTGTTCCCCTCTGCTGGCCAGTGGGGTGGTGGGCATGACTCCTGTCTTTTCTAATACAGAAGTAATCTGGTATGGATGGTTCTACGTCAGAAAATGACTGTGTTTAGTGTTATTTTTTTAACTCTAACCTGCCTAACGTAATTTTTTGGTGCAAAACCCCCTTCTCCCATACCGCCAGCCCTACCTGGCTAACGTCATTTTTTTTTTTTTACGCTAACCTACCGTTTGCACCCGCTTGCACCATTCCATAAATATGGTGCTCGGCTGGTGCTCAGAAACTGTGCAAGCCGGTGCTAAACTGCGAACTGCGTTAGTGCAGTTTTGCACCAAAAAGTATAAATATGCTCCTAACAACGTCTGACAGACTTTTCTTTAATTAAGCATGGACTTGAAATATAAGGAATATGACTACCACTAATCTCTCACAGCTTGATTAGTTTTTACAGATATTTTTGTCTGCTGTGGGGCAAGAATAAGAGAAATACATATTATGTATAAAAACCTACGTTTAAGGGTTGATCATATTGATTATTGGTATATTAAGACCATTAAATGAACAGCATAGTTCATAGTTTAAATGCCAAAACAAGAACCATTTATTGGTGAAATACCACGTTTCTCCATAATACATGTTGACACCTAATCTGCAATTTACCTTGCCACTTTTTTCACAACTTCCAAAATCACTGTTGAAAAAAGAAAATACTCAAGTTGTGACAATTTTTTTCCAAATATAAAACAAAAGAAACTTAATCACTATATGAAATTAAAGACAAGTTTATTTACTTTGTTCATTGTGTTTATTGCATCTCAAAGGGCACACATGCACTGGGGATTCCAAACAAAATACAAAGGAAAGCCATTTTGAAATGTACTTTGTATAATTTTCCCCGATTACAGTGTATGTTTATCCCCACAGTAAATCCAGAAACAACCACTTATCTTATGGTACCATACATCAATTACATAGTTAATTTGAAAGACTTACAGAAGGTGAATGTCTTTCTAGCCCGATATGCTTTCACAAACAGCTGCCAAGCCACTTTTCAACACTGATAAACAGTGACTTCATTTGAATGCATCAAAAACTTAAGCCAAGACACCAGCGTAAAGACTATGAACAATGAAAATGCGATCACAAATTTAAAAAATAAATTATTATGTAATAGTGTTAACAGAAGAACTTGATGTAGACAGAGGGAATATACTTCCTGCACATTTTGAGAATAATAGACTAAACAAACAAACAGGCAAATTAACAAAGATGATCACAAAACAAAGTAAAAAATAAATTGCTAACTTATCGAGATGGTCTGGCGAAAGGTGATCCAAAAAAGTCTGTTTTCAAGAATTTAAATCCCTCAAAATGACAGACACATTTGGCTTCTTTTTTTGCTTCACTGTGCTAAACAGTTTACCTGGGGTCAAGCCCATTAAACTGACACATATGCTGATCCATGTACAAAAAATTAAATGTATAATTAAAATATACAATTTAAATAAAATAGTGATAAATAAGAATTTCTTTCCGATATGATGTTCATGCTTGTTACAGTAGCCTCAAAGAGCTGTGTGTGTGTCATGGAAGATTGCATTTTTTAAATATTAATTTAAATTATAAATATTTCTTAGCATATACAGTACCACAAAAATAAAACAATTTCCACAACAACGCAAGTTCCCATGAATGGAAAAGTAGCCTACACAAAAGAACAGACCTTTGTATATACGGAGAGGGTTCGCCTTGCTACTCGATATGATCATCACACCATGTACGTTTTTGTAACGAATACACAGGTAAAACGCAAATGCTGTGGTTTGTCAAAAAGGTATATACATAAAAGCCTCCAAAACACAGACACATTGCTCCGAGTGGATCACCAAAAACAGTTGCATCATCTGCCCTCAAAAGTTTAGAAAACACTAGAAGGCATCAATAACATACATCCATTGTTTAAACTGTAAGACACAGAAGGAACCCTTTTTCACAAAAATGGAGGTAAGAGTAGGGATAACAGCTAAGGTAGTACACATTCCTAATGTTCACTTTCACAGCTGTGCTACAACTTTCAGAAGTAAAATTAGGTCTGAAGAAGCACTGGGTTTGGTAGTGGTGGCTCATTTCAAACTGAGCTTAAATAGGTCACTGGTAGGCTCCAAACTCTCACATTCCCATCACAAAAGTGCAACTGTAAAGAGAAAACACAACAGTTAGAACTGCACTCACACCCATTTCCTCAGTAATTTCCACATTTTGTTTGTCCATTTTAAATCAGAAACATGACATTGTTCACCAGGTCACTTTCTGGGTTCATAAATTGTAACATTTTAGGGTTTTTCTTTTTTTCTTTTTTTCTTTTATTTTTTTAAAGAGTCGGCGGCAATAGTAATATTCTGATTTATTAATTAAAAGGGCCACCAGTAAACGAGGTCCCAATACATCTCAAAATCCAAGTATACTCCATGACAAAGCAACATTCTAGAATGTGTACTGCTGATGATTGGTAAAGACCAGACTTGGTAAAGTGAGCTGTCTTTTTAGTCTATAGTGAATGGCTACTTTAAATTATAAATTCCAAGAAGAAATCTTCTCCCTCATGATGATGGGGGTGAATTACACCACTGGGTTCCCTTTTGAACAATAGTTCCTCCATAAATTGGAGAGATTTTCCCTTACCACCTATCGTAAGTCAAGCCACTAGTCTTTACTAAATAATCTTCAAGGCATAAAAACTAAATACAATAAATGTCAAATGTATTCAGAAGTCGAGAAGTTAAAGCTCAGTACCGTGTTTACATGCAAGGAAAGTGAGTATAATTATGAGTTAATTTTCTAACCATCCAACTTAATGATCTAGGCTCATGCTAATGATATAGGTCTCTTGTAGGATTAAGTTGCTCGTGCACAGCATACAAACCCAACAGTTCTGTGGTGACTTCATACCAATGATAGCACACAGAGCACAAGTGTCCACGTGATCCCTAAATAGGCGAGGCAGAGGGAAAGTTGCTACAAGCAGCCAATGAAACATCAATCATGATTTAAACATGGATCACTGCAGCTTAGGCTACCTAAGCAGAAAACAATGGAGAGTAAAGCGACAGAATATATCAAAATAAGAGAACATGCATTGGCAAAGCCAACAGGTTTTGCCTATTGTGCGAGTCATGCTGTTTTTTTTTTTTGTTTTTTTTATTTATTTTTTTACTTTAAGTAATATTGCACAGCAGCTCAACTGCTCTGCAATATGTAAAACAAAAACTGACAAAGTCAACATGATTCGCATAGGTGGAACCTATAGGCTTTGCCAATGCTTGTTACCTTTTACCACACTGATTACAGTGGGGTTAGTGCTATATAAATGCCACAATGCTATACATTTGCATTAATTTTTTAGCTGCACATCAGATGTTTACCCTTCCACCAGTTTGCTTCTGTAATCCTCTTTGTGATTAAATGAAAGGAGAAATAACTTTGGTGTGATAACTGGTTCTCTAAAAATCGCAAACTCGAGAACTGGAAAAATGCCTAATTAGGACATGGAATGGCCTTTTTACTACTCACAAGTACTGGCACAAATGTTGAGAAACACATGGTGGCATGGCAAATCACCAAAATTGTGATAATCTTGTGCAAATAAGGAAATTGTTACTTACCCAGTAAGTGGCATGTAGTGCTGTAGATTCACATGCGTTGGATAAGTCCACAATCTAGTGTTGGACTACGAGTGTCACAAGTTGTTTTTCTTCTAAGAATGTTTTCGAGTCACAAGACCGAGTGACTCCTCCTCTCGGTGACAGTGCTCATGGGCAATGAGTCCTTTGTTAGATAGTTTTCCCGCAGGAGGGTGAAGTAAAGAGTATGGAAAATGTCACTTACCCGGTGTACATCTGTTCGTGGCATGTAGTGCTGCAGATTCACATCATCTGCATAGCTCTTCCGACATCTAGTGTTGGGCTCCGAGTGTTACAAGTTGTTTTTCTTCTAAGAAGTCTTTTTGGAGTCACAGGATCGAGTGACTCCTCCTCTCGGTTACAGTGCGCATGGGCATCGACTCCATGTTAGATTGCTTTCCCGCAGAGGGTAAGGTAGGAGTGATAGAGTATAAAGAAAAGAGATGTCCATGCTAAATTTAAACATATATATATACATATATATATATATATATATATACATATGTATAAATGTTAACTCAAATGACTACAGGCTGCCGGGGAGGTAGGAGGGTGCATGTGAATCTGCAGCAGAACATGCCACAAACAGATGGGGTAAGTGACATTTGCCGTCCGATGGCATGTGTAGCTGCAGATACACATGCTGTGCATAGACTACAAAGCAGTTAGTCCTCCCATAAAAGCGGTGGTTAGCCTGTAGAAGTCAGAGGTGTTTTAAATAATGTTCTGAGTACAGCTTGACCCACTGTGGCTTGCTGTGTTGCTAAAAAAACTACACAATAGTGTTTAGTAAATGTATGTGGTGATGACCAAGTAGCTGCTTTACATATTTCAGCCATTGGTATGTTTCCTAAAAAAGCCATTGTATCGCCTTTCTTCCTTGTGGAATGTGCTTTAGGAGTAACTAAGAGTTGTCTTTTGGCTTTAACGTAGCATGTTGTCCATACGGATCAGAACCACTTTGTGGGAGAGTTGTGGCAGAAATGCTTTGAGCGCTAGAAGGACGGCTAATAACTCCAAGTAGTTGATGTGATAAGTTTGTGAAATGGGATCTTATCTGCCTTGTATTCTAAGGTAGTTGAGGTGATGTATCTGTAGTGAGAGTGATTTGAGGCACAGGGTCTTGAAAGGGTAGCCCTTTTGAAAGGTTGGTGGGATTCTACCATTGCAGAAAGGGGTAAGTCTCTCAGTCCAGCAACACTAGATCCCGAAGATGACCCTGTGACTGAGACCATTGATGAGACAGACACTGCTGTAATGATGCATGTGTAGTCTGGCATGAAGAACTATGGCAGCGCAGGAAGCCATCATCCCTAATAGCTGCATCAACAGTCTGACTGTGTAAATATGGTTCTCCTTTAATTGAGACAGAAGAGTTTGCAAAGCTTGAAGCCATGCTGGGATTGGATATGTCAACCTTGAATGAGTATTGAGAATTGCTCCCAGATAAGGCTGTATCTGTGAGGGGTGGAGATAGGATTTGAGAACGTTGATTGTGTAGAAGGTTTCCTGTGTACCGAGTATGCTTCTGTCATTGTTGGATGATACTGGTTTTGATGAGCCAATTGCCCAAATATGAGAAAACGTGAATATGTTGGCTTCTGAGGAACGCAGACACTACTGCTAAGCTTTTTGTGAATATGCTGGGATCGGTTGTTACCCTGAATGGTGGAACCTTGAATTGATTATGTTTTCCCGAAAAGACAAATCAGAGATATTTGTGATGTGCTGGATGTATGGGAATGTGAAAATAAGCATCTTTGAGATCTAATGCTGTCATATAATTTCTATGCTGTAATACGGGAATAACATCTTGCAGAGTGACTGTATGAAAATGCTCTGAAGGTATGTATAGGTTAAGAGGTTAGAGGTCCAGAATTGGTTTAATGAGCCGTCTTTCTTTGGTGTAAGGAAGTTTAGGGAATATACTCCTAACTCTTGTTGAGATAGGGGAACTAGTTCTATAGCCCCTTTGAGATTAAGGCATTGTACCTCTTTTAAGAGAATGAGATCATTGCGTGAGTTTGTGAACATGAGAGGGCATATTTGGTGGAGTGGAAATTAGTTCTAGACTATAACCATGTTGGATAATTGACTGAACTCATTGATCTGTGATGATACTATAACATTGAGGACAGATATTTGCTAGTCTTCCACCCAGCGGAGAGGTGTGAGCTGTTGGGATTTGTAAGAAGTCACTGTCTTGTATTTGAGGCAAAATGTCTAGAGGTGGACGCCTTACCTCTGCCTCTTATTTGCGCCCCTGTAAGAGCCTCTGAAGGAACCTCTATTGTACCTTGTTTGGTTTGGGAGGTGGAAGGCTCGTTAGATGACTTGAAACCTCCCCTTAATGTTGGCCTACAAAAAGTACCCCTAGTTGGTTTAGTTACTAAGCCCCCCATTACTTTAGCTGTTTGAGTCTTTTTTCAGCTTGTCAATAGTGGTATCAACCTCTGGGCCAAATAAGTGTTCTTCATCGAAAGGCATGTTGACAATTGCCTTTGTATTTCTGGCTTGAAGCCTGAGCACTTCAACCAAGCATGCCTTCTTATGAGAACACTGGTGTTAACACCATGTGCTGCTGTATCTGCTGCATCAATGGCACATCAGATTAAATTGTTTGAGATGGCCCCCCCTTTGGGACTATCTCCGGACCTCTTTTTGATGTTCTTGTGGATGATACTGGAGCAGTTACTCCATTTCTTCCCAGTGAGCCCTGTCATACCTTACTAGGAGTGCCTGAGAATTTGCAATTCTCCAGTGATTTGCAGCTTGAGCACCACCCTTTTGCCCACTGCGTGCTTTTTTTTTTTTTGCTCTCCTTATCAGTAAGAGGAGCATCTCCTCTGGACTGACTTGGCACGCTTTTGTGCCGCACGTACGATTAGAGTCTGGTGGTAGTTGTGATTTTATAAATGTTGGATCTGAGGGTGCAGCTCTGTATTTTTTTTACTCGACCCTTGGTGTAATCACTCTTGACCTAACAGGTTCTTTGAGGATCTCGGTGGCATGTCTAAGCATACGTGGCAGCATGGGTAGGAACTGACTCTTTATGGGTGTTGATGAAAGTGTCAAAGAGGAAATCCTCTTTGCTAGGGTCAGTGTGCATATGTACATTATGATATACCGTTGCACTTGCAATAACTTGGTTGTATGCTGTTGTTTCATCAGGGGGTGAAGGCCTGGAGTACAAAACAGCTACATTGGAGAGTATGGGATCTGGATCATATAAATGCCATGGATCTACATCTTGTGGAACATAACCTAAGTCATCTCTATGAGGTGATGATTACCCTTATGGAGAGAATTGTGGCTGTATGAAAGATGTAGGAAATTGTGGTGATGGTGGAGTAAGAGGAAGTACAGGAGAGTGAGGTGGAGAAGGCTGAGGTTGATCTGGATCCTTGTCTTTGTCCTTGGAGGCTTTTTTTTTTTTCTTTCTTTTTTTTTTTTAGGAGGAGGAGCAGTGTCCAATGTTTCTTGAAAGGTAGGGTCTCCTTTTAATTGGAACAGGCGGAGAAGCAATTATTTTCCTTGTTCCTATTTGTATATGAATTTTGCGCTGACGAGCGTCCATGACTTCCAAAATGGGGTCCACTTGCGAAGTCCCTTCAGCTGAAATTGTGGAGTCTTCTGTAAGCATAATTTTCGATTCTGAAATTTTCGGCATTGGAGTTATTCGGAACGAAGGTGTCGGCTCCGAAGCTGATGTTGAAAGCTTCCTTTTCAGAGCCTAAGTGCTCGAATTGAAAGCTTGACTCGATCCCGATATTGGGTGGGATGCTGTTGAGTCTTTGGTCAGTGCCGAAGACACCTTGGTCTTTGCAACTTTCAGTGCTGAACCGTAGCGTGGGGCATCTGAATATAATTTTCAGATCCTACCATGGGCCGAAGGCAGTGGTGGACCGATGACCAGCTTGGAAGTCTTTTTCAACATCTTTATGTGCAAAGATGGGGCTGTTGTACTCACATACTATGTTGCTGGAATTGACTGGCTCTCGATGTCAGAATCTTCATCCAAGTTGGAGTCTCGGGTAGAGAGGGCTGCCTGATGTTCAGTTTCTTCTTGTGCATGTTCCTCTCCGAAGATGTCAGGAGTGTTGCCCAGTGTCTTGGACGTCATCTCCAATGACGCGCTCTTCAGTCCTGGAGTCTTTTTCGATCAGGCGTCGCAGGTCTCTTCTTTAAGTTCCGGGGACAAGCACAAGTTACACATCAAGTGTTGATCTGTGTATGGCAACTTGGAAGGCATTGAGGACAGAACCCAAATGGAGTTCGTCCCATTAGCCCAGCATTTTTTGGCAGCAAATTAACAGAGTAGGCCCAAGAAGGGTTTGAACGCCATTAGGGGCGTTGAACCGACCCCGACGCTGAAAATCAGATTGATTAGTTAAAGTGTGGAAATATACTATCAAAATACTATACCGTTGGTGAAAAAATGACGGAAAGGAAAGTTCGAAAGATCGACCCGAGAGGAAACACGTCCAAACAAGACAGTGAAGAGAAAAAAAAATCTAACAAAAGGACTCAATGCCCATGCGCACTATCACAAAGAGGAAGAGTCACTTGATCTTGTGACTCGAAAAGATTCTTCGAAGAAAAACAACTTGTAACACTCCGAGCCCAACACTAGATGGGATACTTATGCAAAGCATATGTACCTACTGCCACACATGCCATTGAACAATAAATTACTGAAGTACACCATGGTGACAGGCTTTCTAGTATTTGCTGAAATTCAACTTACGGGCAGAGAAGTAGATGCAATTTTAAGGAGAACAATGCACTGGTCTCAATCTAAGATAAACCACCTCTTTCCCCTCCACACACAAAATTAGAGACAATGGGCATGCACAGGTGGAAGTAACAGACAGTGTCAGTACTAAAAAGTGCCTTCTGTCTGCTTGAAGTTTGGTAGGTGTTCGCGTGTTGCACATGGTAGTTTTTGAATAGGACGTGGTGTACGGGCCGAAATGTTGGGTAGGTTGCACGAATAGAGTGGTGCAAAGGTATGTAGCGCTAGGAAGAGCTGCTGCATGCTCCTGCTTCATTCATATTTAAGGTATAGCCTATCAATCCAGGTATAAGGTATACTCACCAATGCCAGCCTTAAGGTATGGTCTCCAATTCTAGTCTCCTAGCTACCCGTTCACTTCAGCAAAGTTTACTCTAAAAAAGCTGATCTCCATGAAGTGCTCACAATATGGAATGTATGATGAATATAACTTTAGAAAGCATACATGTGCTGATAACTATTTTGTTATTTCCAAACTCTATTTTACTTGTTTTATTCATGTCAGAACGATGACAAAGATTCCAGTTGACTTGCTGGGTTCGAACCTGCGAGCAAAATGTTAAATCCAGCACTTGTAATGGATGCAACAGTCAACTGCACCACTATATAAGGCCTAATTTATGGGGTTTTCTCACTACAGACAAACCAATAGGTTATTTTGCATTAGCATAGTAAAGGTGTGACTGAAGCAAACACAAAATAAAACAAATAAAAAATAACTTCCACTAGCAGTCACAAAGAAAGCAAAAAAAAGGAGTCATAAGAAAGACAGTAAAACAAAAACAGCAGATGACTTAGCAACCAAAGACATTAACTGAAATCTTTCCAAACGGCGCTGCCAATGTTTTCAAAAGCAAATCATATGTTTTGACTCCTCAAATAGGTTTACTCACTGATTTCACAGACACTAGAGGTAACACACTGTGTACACATTCACCCCCACCCCTTACAACTTAAAAAAACTGCCAAACAGTTGTACATTCTCATAGCGGTTCCGAAAAGAATTACATGAAAGTCTCGGGGAAGACTCTCCGTCTTCTTGGCGCAGTAGGATGGAAGTGTAATGGATGACGGCAGGAAGGAAGTTTCTGGATGAGGGTCACTTTGCGCAGTGCGCACAAAGTGTTGTAGTTTTTACGGAAACCCAAGATATCGGTGCTGTAGGTCCAGTTCAGTTACGAAGAAGATATTTAATACTGCAATAATATTTTAATATATTCAATAAAATGAAAAAGCAAATCTGGCAGTTGTAAAATAAACAAAACTTTGTTTGGAACAATCATGGAACTCGTGCCTTCACATTTAAATGGCCGGAAAAGCAAGTATGGCAAAGCATAAAAGAAGCTAGAGTAAGGGTTAGATCAGCCAACCTGGAAGCTGGGAAACAGAGTTGGAGTCCCCCCGGAGGCACAACATCCATTGTTTCTGTGCAAATTGCTTAATCGCTCCATGTCTGTAAAGAGCTCCAACTCGTTCGTGCGATGTGTAAAATAGCAAATCAAGTAAGAAAATAAATAAACAAAGGTTCCTTTGTTACAATACCGAAACTCGTGTCTTCACATTTAAAGGGCCAGAAAAGCAAGTAAGGCGAGGCAGAAAAGAAACTAGCTGTAAGGTTCAGAGAGGGCGACCTGGAAGATGGAGAACAGGGTTCAAGTCTCCGATGGGAGGCACAACATCCATTGTTCTGTGTAATCATTTAATCTCTCCAGGTTTGAGGTATTTGTAAAATAGTAAATCAATTAAGAAAAAATTATAGCAAAGGCCATGGAAACAGTAGTCCCCAAAAGTGGATGTAAACCGTACTTGGGCCTCAGGACACTCATAAGAGCAAACACAATGAGGAAGAGCAGGAAATAGTATGCCACAGCCAACAGAAAATGAGGAAAAGTAAGTGGCAAGCACAAGATATATAATAACAAAGGATTTCACAAACACAGCGCAAACACTGTGCAGGTGAAAGCTAAAAACCAGAGCAATGCCCTACGTAGGAATACACTGAACATTAGGCAAGCAGGTTAATAATCCTCAACCATCAGCAGAATACATGAAAAAGAAAACCAAAACCCTTGTACAGAAAGTGGTCATGCCTGTGCATGAAATTCACAGCCGCATGGCACCTAATGTCAATCAATTAATCAATCAGTGTATTTGTAGAGCGCACTACCACCTGTGAGAGTCTCAAGGCACTGAGGGGGGGGGGGGGCAGGGGGTGAGTGCTTCTACTGCTCAAATAGCCAGGTTTTGAGCTCCTTCCTGAAAATCAGCAGGTCTTCGGTCTGTCGCAGGGGCAAAGGAAGGGTGTTCCAGGTCTTGGCTGCGAGGTGGGAGAAGGATCTGCCTCCGGTAGTTGCTCTCCGGATGTGGGGGGCGGTGGCGAGGTCAGCTGAGCGGAGTTGGCGGGAGGGGTTGTAGAAGGTGAGTCGTCTGTTGAGGTAGGCTGGCCCAGTGTTGTGGAGCGCCTTGTGTGCGTGGGTGAGGAGCTTGAAGGTTATCCTTTTGTTGACGGGGAGCCAGTGTAGGTCTCTCAGAAGGGGGGTGATGTGGCTGTGGGCATCGAGGATCAGGAGTGCGGAGGCGTTTTGTAGGAGTTTGGCCGGGGCTCCTGCATAGAGGGTGTTTTCGTAGTTAAGTTTGCTGCTGACGAGGGCTTGGGTGACTGTTCTTCTTGTATCTGCGGGGACCCATCTGTAGATCTTGCGGAGCATGTGGAGGGTGTTGACGCAGGTTAAGGAGACATCGCTGACTTGCTTGGTCAAGGAGAGTGCTGAGTCGAGGATGATGCCCAGGTTGCGTGCGTGGTGGGTGGGTTTTGGGCCGCTCCCAGAGCGGTCGGTCACCAGGAGTCGTCCCAGGCTGAGGGGTTGGCGCCGAAGATGAGGACCTCCGTCTTATCAGAGTTCAATTTCAGTTTGCTGTTCCTCATCCATTCGGCGACGGTCTTCATTCCTTCGTGGAGGTTGGATTGGGCGGTGAGGGGGTCTTTGGTGAGGGAGAGGATCAGTTGGGTGTCGTCGGCGTAGGAGATGATGTTGAGGTTATGCAGCCGGGCGAGCGGGGCCATGTAGATGTTGAAAAGTGTAGGGCTGAGGGACGAACCTTAGGGAACGCCGCAGATGATCTTAGAGGCTTCAGAGCAGAAAGGGGGAGGTGGACACTCTGGGTTCTGCCGGAGAGGAAGGAGGTGGTCCACTCCAGAGCCTTGTCCCAGATCCTTGCGTTGTGAAGGCGTGTGCATAGGATGCGATGGCAGACGGTGTTGAAGGCAGCCGAGAGGTCCAGGAGGATGAGGGCCGCAGTTTCGCTGTTGTCAAGCAGGGTCCTGATGTCGTTCGTGGCGGCGATGAGGGCGGTTTCCGTACTGTGGTTGCTGCGGAACCCTGACTGGGATGGGTCCAGGATGTTGTTTTCTTCGAGGTAGTGGGTCAGTTGTCTGTTGACGATCTTCTCAATGACCTTGGCCGGGAATGGGAGCAGGGAGATGGGGCGGAAGTTCTTGAGGTCTCTCGGGTCCGCCTTGGGTTTCTTGAGTAGGGGTTTGATCTCAGCATGCTTCCAGCTCTCGAGATAGGTCGCGGTCTCGAAGGAGAGGTTGATGACTTTGCAGAGGTGGGGTGCAATGGTGGCGCTTGCTTTGTTAAAGATGTGGTGCGGGCATGGGTCTGACGGAGATCCAGAGTGGATGGAGCCCATGGTTTTGATTGTCGTCTTCGTTCACGTTGGCCCAGACTAGCAGTGGGTTGTAGTTGAAGGTTGGAGGAGAGTCTGAGGAGTCAGTGATTGGCGGGTGGTCTGGCTGTTGAAGCTGTCATGGATGTCTGATCTTGTGGTGGAAGAAGGTGGCGAGGGAGTTGCACAGGTCTTGTGAAGGTGGGATGTCATTTGTGCTGGAGCTGGGGTTGGAGAGTTCATTCACGATGTTGAAGAGCTCCCTGCTGTTGTGTGCATTGTTGTCCAGGCGGTCTTTGAAGGAGGTTTTCTTGGCAGATCTGATGAGGTGATGGTGATTGCGTATGGCGTTCTTGAAGGCGGCATGGTTGTCCGGAGTCTGTTCGAGGAGCCACTTTCTCTCCAGTTTCCAACAGGTTTGCTTGGAGACTTGAAGGCCCAAGGTGAACCAGCTGGCTCTCTTGTTGGCACCTCTGTTGGAAGGTTTATTGATCGGGGCAAGGGTGTTGGCACAGTCTTCGATCCAGCGCCAGAGGTTGTAGGCTGCGAGGTCGGGATTGGTGGGTGGTTTTCGGGTGAGGTTGGTGTTCAGCTGGTCTTGGCTGATTTTGCTCCAGTTGCGGCGGGGGATCTGTTGGGTGTGGTGGTGCGTGGTAGGTTTCTGGAAGGTGAAATGGATGCAGCGGTGCTCAGTCCACGGGAGTTCGGTGGTGTGGCTGAAGGTGACGTGGGGGCTAGCAGAGAAGACGGGGTCCAGCATGTGGCCGGCGGAGTGTGTTGGGGTAGTGACGAGTTGTTCGAGCCCAAGGGTGGCAAGGGTGTCGCTTAGGGTGGTGGTGTTGGGATCGTTGTTATTCTCCAGGTAAAAGTTCAGGTCGCCGAGGAGGACGTAGTCAGCGGAGGCTAGGGCGTGCCTGCTGGCAAGGTCGGCAATGGCGTCGCAGAACTGAGGCCAAGGTCCGGGGGGTCTGTAGATGAGGGTTCCTCTGAGGGTGGTGTTGGGGTTGGTGTGTATCTGGAAATGCAGGTGTTCGGCGGTGCTGAGGTGTCGTCGGTATAGGCGGTGACCCTGATGGTGTTCTTGTGGAAGATGGCAATTCCGCCTCTGACTCCGTTGGTGCGATCCCTGCGTGATCTTTTACCCGTCCGGAATGGCTATGGCGATGTCTGGGGCCGAAGAGGCATTCATCCAGGTCTCCGTCAGGAAGGCAACATCCGGGGTGGAGGTGTCGAGCAGGTCCCAGAGTTTGACGGCATGTTTGCGTGCGGAGCGAGTGTTAAGTAGGATGCATTAGAGGTAGTTGCGGTCAGGCTCAGCAGGTGGTTGGATGATTTGGAGGGTGATGAGGCTGCAATTCCGGCAGGTGAAGGGTCCCTGGGTGTGCTTAGGGGAGGCCAGGAAGCAGGCGTGTGCTCGTCCGGTGTTGAGTGCGGTGCTGGCGGTGTAACGGCGTTGCTGGCCGTGCTGGTTTTGGGGACCAGGTGTCCTGGCGCTCGGCGTGGTCAGGCTTGCCTTAGGTGCGCTTTTGGCGCGCCAGTGGCGCGTCCGTGCTGCAGCTGCCATATGAGGGAAGGTGGGAGTTAGTGGCAGCAGGGAGGAGGGAGGTGAGCGAGCAGCGAATTGGAGAGCAGGGGGTGGGGATGCAGGGATGCCGCGGCGGGAAAAGCGATAACTGAAGTGGAGGGAGGGGGGCTGCAGGGACTCAGCGGCAGGGGTCGAGGGGAAGGAAAAAGAACAAAAAAGAATCACGGGCACCTGGAAGCAGAGGCAGCACCGGCACGCAGTGCAGGGGAGCGACCTGCCTGAAGCAGGGTCAAGGGTCGCTCCACTCACCGCGCCGCGGCTGCCATATGAGGGGAGGTGGGAGTAAGTGGCAGCAGGGAGGAGGGAGGGGAGCGAGCAGCGAATGGGAGAGCAGGGGGCGGGGCTGCAGGGGCGGGAAAAGGGAAAACTGAAGTGGAGGGAGCGCGGCAGGGCCGCAGCGGCAGAGGTCGAGGGGAAGGAAAAAGAACAAAAAAGAATCACGGGCACCTGGAAGCAGAGGCAGCACCGGCACGCAGTGCTGGGGAGCGACCTGCATGAAGCAGGGTCAATGGTCACTCCTCTTACCGCGCCTCTGCTGCCATATGAGGGGAGGTGGGAGGGAGTGGCAGCAGGGAGGAGGGAGGGGAGCGAGCAGCGAATGGGAGGGGAGCAAGTAGCGAATGGGAGAGCAAGGGGGGGCCGCAGGAGCGGGAAAAGGAAAAACTGAAGTGGAGGGAAGGTGGGGCGGGGCGGGGCCGCAGGGACGCAGGGGTCGAGGGGAAGGAAAAAGAACAAAAAAGAATCACAGGCACCTGGAAGCAGAGGCAGCACCGGCATGCGGTGCAGGGGAGCGACCTGCCTGAAGCCATGTGTCAATATCTATTTGACTGTTTTACAAATAATTCTTGCTCGTGCCACTAGATGGCACAATACGCTGCTATTCAGCATAGGTAAGAACCAGGATGAATAATTACCAACATGCAGATATTAATGGAGAAATATCACTGATGCTCCAATCAAAGGACACACACATTTCTACTTTTCACAGCAAATATAGCGTAGCGTGTACCGGCAATTGTAAGCCACATTACATATTTGTCGCTCCCATGGCTCACAAGATTCTAATGCCCTAGTAACCAGAAGTTAACCTAATAATAAAATCAGTAGGCTGACAATTGGTCTTTAAGTGTTCTCCTGTCAGGATCCACATTCTTAGAGAAGGCTCTCCATGCAACAGGTTACAAACATGTCTTGCTTGATCTAAGCATAGGTTTTTAAAACTCTTCTACCTTATTTCTATCCTAAGCTTGAAAGGTGACATACTTTCTCATCAGTAACGTATTAGCAATTTCACTATGTTGTTGAGCCACAGTAAGATGATAGTGCAGTTGTTTTCTTGAGGTCAATTGATAACAAAATGAAAGGACAGACATGGAAATACAGTAGAGTAACTAACGTAATTCTTAAGAGAAATTCCTGCCACTGCTATAAGATCCTTCAACTAAAGATCAGCAAATGTGAATAGGTAGTTAGCCTTATAGAGTAAGGCAGAGTTTTAATTGTTATCCAGAGCTTGAAGATACCATAGGAACATTTTTACGATCTCACTATCAAGGAAGAGAAGGAGCTATGAGAATATATACAAAGAACTCTTGCCGAGGGACTTATCTGCCACTCAACCTCTTAGGCTGTTAATGGAGAATTATATCTATGCAGTGATGACTATGAACTAAACGTTATAAGAATAAAAAAAAACTATCTCTTTCCTCTCATCTCAGTGCTCCTTGATTAAATATGTACGGCTTTTGTCTTTACATAAATAGATTTAAAAGGGGTACACAATGTTCTTCACATTAGGATACAGAATGAATGGAAACCATGTATAAAACTACATGGCAGTTTTTCCATCACTTAATAAATTAAATATTTATGGATACTTTGGACATCTACGTTATTGTATACCTTGAAGACAACCCAAGGTTTTCTAACACACTACAAAACATTGGAAGCACAAAATGTAAGCCCTTTGATTACATTACATCCTAGGGATTCTAACAAAATCATCAGTATGCCAAGTTAGGGAAATGTGTGTGTATGCCTCATATTTAGGATTCACATTTAGAGCAAATACGGTCAACGTGGACAAAGGAAAAGTACAAGCTTTTTTTTCACTTGCCTGCACCAACTATTGTTAGAGGAGTTCTCAGGTTTCTTGGTTTCTCAACATTTATGAAAAACAATATATTCAATCCTTTTGATCAATCATTGCTCCTACAGTACAGTTAAATTGTTCAATTTATTGACATCCTTGGCAAGAAGTAGTTTTAAGGAACTGTAAGAGATATCCACAACAGCCCCTATTTTGCAATCTCCTGATCCTGCATTACTACTTATGGTAGAAAGAAAAGGGTCTGTCACATCAATTGGTGCAATCATATCATAAAGAGATACAAATACCAACAACTTACAATTACATTGAGTTGCTTTCTACTCCTGAACACTTGCAGGAACTGAATTTCATTACTCAAATTACAAAAGAGAGATTAGCCACAAGAGATGCTTTCCCCCACCTGAGACACTATTGGGGAGGTGCCAATCAACACATAATTGTTTGGATGGGCCATAAATGTAGAAACTTTCCAAATTGTATGCACTGTGTACACCGTAGTCTTGCACCTAGACCTAGAAACGTGTGTGCAGAAAGACAGATTACTATCCCAAAAATATCAAATTTTCATGATTGCTTATTCATTATTTGATAAATTCATATATTAGTGCTACGAAACTCCACTAACTGGAAACCATGATGTTTGATGAACTCTAGCTTTCGCACAACACATTGTGGTAGTCAGAATTGAACAAGAAGTCAAACACACACAATCTTGTGTCACATTTCTTTAATCTAAATCCAGTCACACTAAACCTATGGGACTACTTATGCCCCTTCCAACTCCTGTGATACATTGGTCCAGAATTTTCATTGACTTAATAGTTGAACTACTTCAGTCAGAATTTTGCACAATATCTTAAGTAGTGGTGGATGATTTCAACATAATGTCCCACTTCAGACATAGCCTTCTGCATTAGTTCTAGCCTCAGTGTTTTTAAAAGAGATAACCAGATGTCATAGTCTACTTAACCTCTTAGCTGCTGGGCCTTTCCCCCCCTGCCCCCCCCCCCCAGTGCTGAGCCCTTTTTTGGCTATTTGGGGTAGTTTGCGCTTAGGCCTTCATAACTTTTTGTCCACATAAGCTATCCATGCCAAATTTGCGTCCTTTTTTCCAACATCCTAGGGATTCTAACGGTACCCAGAGTTTGTGGTTTCCCCTGGAGGAGACCAAGAAAATAGCCAAAATACAGTGAAAATTTCGTTTTTTCCCAAAAAATTGGAAAAAAGGGCTGCTGAAGAAGGCTTGTGGTTTTTTCCCTGAAAATGCCATCAACAAAGGGTTTCTGGTGCTGAAATCACTATCTTCCCACCTTTCAGGAACGGGCAGACTTGAATCAGAAAACCACATTTTTCAACACAAATTTGGCATTTTACTGGGACATATCCCATTTTTACTATTTTTGGTCCTTTCAGCCTCCTTCCAGTTAGTGACAGGAATGGGTGTGAAACCAATGCTGGATCCCGGAAACATTTCTGAAAACTAGACAAAATTCTGAATTCAGCAAGGGGTCATTTGTGTAGATCCTACAAGGTTTTCCTACAGAAAATAACAGCTGAAATAAAACAATATTGAAATTGAGCTGAAAACAACAGCCATTTTTCTTTATGTTTTACTCTGTAACTTTTTCCTGCGATGTCAGATTTCTGAAAGCAATATACCGTTTTGTCTGCTGGACTCTTCTGCTTGCGGGGATATAAAGGGCTTGTAGGTTCATCAAGAACCCTAGGTACCCAGAGCCAATAAATGAGCTACACCCTGCAGTTGGTTTTCATTCTATACTGGGTATACAGCAATTCATTTGCTGAAATATGAAGAGTGAAAAATAGGTATCAAGAAAACCTTTACATTTCCAAAATGGGCTCAAGATAAGGTTTTGAGGAGCAGTGGTTATTTGCACATCTCTGAATTCCGGGGTGCCCATACTAGCATGTGAATTGCAAGGCATTTCTCAAATAGACGTCTTTTTTACACACTCTTATATTTGGAAGGAAAAAATGTAGAGAAAGATAAGGAGCAATAACACTTGTTTTGCTATTCTATGTTCCCCCAAGTCTCCCAATAAAAATGATACCTCACTTGTGTGGGTAGGCCTAGCGCCCGCGACAGGAAATGCCCTAAAACACAACGTGGACACATCACATTTTTTGACAGAATACAGAGCTGTTTTTTGTAAAGTGCCTACCTGTAGGTTTTGGCCTCTAGCTCAGCCGGCACATAGGGAAACCTACCAAACCTGTGCATTTTTGAAAACTAGAGACCTAGGGGAATCCAAGATGGGGTGACTTGTGTGGCTCTGACCAGGTTCTGTTACCCAGAATTCTTTGCAAACCTCAAAACGTGGCTAAAAAACACGTTTTCCTCTCATTTCGGTGACAAAGTTCTGGAATCTGAGAGGAGCCACAAATTTCCTTCCACCCAGGGTTCCCCCAAGTCTCCCGATAAAAATGATACCTCACTTGTGTGGGTAGGCCTAGCGCCCGCGACAGGAAATGCCCCAAAACACAACGTGGACACATCACATTTTTTGACAGAAAACACAGCTGTTTTTTGCAAAGTGCCTGCCTGTACATTTTGGCCTCTAGCTCAGTCGGCACCTAGGGAAACCTACCAAACCTGTGCATTTTTTAAAACTAGAGACCTAGGGGAATCCAAGATGGGGTGACTTGTGGGGCTCTGACCAGGTTCTGTTACCCAGAATCCTTTGCAAACCTCAAAAAATGGCTAAAAAAAAAAACACGTTTTCCTCACATTTCAGTGACAGAAAGTTCCGGAATCTGAGAGGAGCCACAAATTTCCTTCCACCCAGCGTTCCTCCAAGTCTCCCGATAAAAATGATACCTCACTTGTGTGGGTAGGCCTAGCGCCCGCGACAGGATATGCCCCAAAGCACAACGTGGACACATCACATTTTTTCATAGAAAACAGTGCCTACCTGTGGATTTTGGCCTCTAGCTCAGCCGGCACCTGGGGAAACCTAGCAAACCAGCGCATTTTTAAAAACTAGAAACCCAGGGGAATCCAAGATAAGGTGACTTGTGGGGCTCTGACCAGGTTCTGCTACTCAGAATCCTTTGCAAACCACAAAATGTGGCTAAAATAACACGTTTTCCTCACATTTCGGTGACAGAAAGTTCTGGAATCTGAGAGGAGCCACAAATTTCCTTCCACCCAGCGTTCCCCCAGGTCTCCCGATAAAAATGATACCTCACCTGTGTGGGTAGGCCTGGTGCCCCCGACAGGAATAGATCACACAACGGTCATTGTTGGTCCTTACATGAGGCAGCTGTTGACCCTGGGGTGATCCATTCCTGACACAGGCACTAGGTGTAGGCACTCAAAAGGGGTAGTGTTTTTATCAGGACAGGTGAGGAGTCACTGGGTGGTAAGAATTTTGTGGATCCCATCATATTCCTGTAGTTTGTGTGACAGAAAAGCGAGAAAAATAGAGTTTTTATTCAACATTTCAGCTTTGCAGGGTATTCTGGGTAAGAAAACTTTGGGGAATCCACACAAGTCACACCTCTGTGGACTCTCATGAATGTCTAGTTTCCAGAAATGTTTGGGTTTAGTGTGTTTCTCTATATGGCCGCCGAACCCAGGACCAAAAACACAGGTGCCTGCCTTACAAAACCAGTTTGTTTTGCCATAGATAATTTTGGGGCTGAACTAAATTGGGGAGCTCCCAAGAGAGCACTCTCTCTCTCTCTCTGCTGGCCGCCGCATTCACCTGCTCTCTGGGTTGGGCTAACCCAATATTACCCAGTTGCACAAACAGCTTGCGAAGGGACAGCAGGACTGTCCTCATCACCTCCCTCATAATGTACTGGAAGAGGAGTTATCGAATGGGACTCCTCCGACTGAAAAATCACTCCCAGAGTTTGTGCCATTGTCCTATCCCTCAGATGCTGTCTCAGTATCTGATGTCTCAGTCTCTGATCCTATGTCAGAGCGGTCCTCTATAACCCGAGTGCAGGCAGCAGTCATCCATCAAGATGCCATCTCTGCTATTGGCTAAACTGTTGCTCTAAAACACTAGCCTACGTAGACAGTCACAAAATCGATGGTGTGTGTAACAGTGCAACAGTAGAGGCCACCTTACCTGCGCTTCTTCCCTCAATCAGCACGTTCTTTCAAGACACTCAAAAAACACCTTGTCACATACCATTCGTCACAGTCTTTAGCACCTCCTGCGCCCAGTCCAACAATCATTATTGGTGCTCCCACTCCCTCCTCCTCGGATTCCCTCATTACCACCCAGCAAAAGTGCCCTTCATCTCTCCATAGCCGCCCTTCACCCCGCACATAAATTTCATTGGTATTGTAGCGCAGGTAATGGCTGACTTTACCAATGTACTCCGCTATTTACATAAAATACAGATTTGCTCTTTGCAGTAGGTATATAAACCTTCAGCGCTTCTTTATGGCACTAAAACTGCCACTAGACAAGTCTGACCCTTTTCCCCCCAGGGAAACCACACACATATTGACAAAAGTGATATATATATGACAGCCAACCACCTGAAACTCAAGCAAAACCGAAATAATCCTCTTTGGCCCACACAAAAACACCTGGGACCCCTCATGGTGGCCCACCACGCTAGGCCCTGCACCCACCCCCGCCAACCACGCACGCAACCTCGGCATCATCCTAGACTCCTCCCTCTCGATGACCCAACAAATCAACGCTCTCACCTCCTCATGCTTCAACACACTCCGTATACTGAAAAAAACATTCAAATGGATCCCCACAGAGACCAGGAAAACTGTCACTCACGCACTCATCAGCAGCAGACTTGATTACGGAAAGGCCCTGTGCACCGGCACCACTCTAAAACTCAAGCTTCAGAAGTATTGATTAAAAAATGCATGATTTTAAAAGTGAAAACGGGATGGCATCTCTATTTCTGATTCACAATGAGCATAAAGAAGCCATCATATGTCTTCATATGAAGTATTAAAATGCCTCTCAAACAAAAAGGCAATAATTATTATTATTATTTTTTTAAATCACTTGCATGGTGTGGATGCAAAGTTCAGTGCTTTTGAGGAAATTATGAAAATGTGCCTTGTGCCCGCTCCTTTCATGGAGGACACGTGTAAGGAAAGGTTTGGGTCACCACACCCAAACCTATACAAACAGCAGACTGAGTGCCTGTTCCTTAACCAGTTCTGGTTTAACGTCTTTAGAAGCAACAGTCTGTGTTGCGTCTTCATCTCCCAGTAAGACGACCTGTTGAGTCTCCAAATTTCTGACTTGCTCATGATTTTGTGTCAGCGGATGTACCATCGACATGTGAACATTCAGGTTGTGAGCTTTCTCAAAATGCTTCCCACACTGGTCACATGCAAATTCCAGCTCTGCTTCGGCCTTATGTTTTGTCATGTGGTACTTGAGAGAAGCCCGTTGTCTGCACTGGAAACCACTTATTTCACCCTGGAGGGGCTTTGCACCAGAATGGCACATCTGGTGGACGGAAATGTGCTTGCGTTGTTTGAATGTCTATCCACAATGATCACAGATATAATTCCTTTCCTCTGTGTGTATGAGCTTTACATGGCACTGAAGGTATCTATCGATCATGAGTACTTTGTTTCAGCCAGGGTGGGGACAGGGCCTCTCTCGCACCTGCTCATGATGCTCTTTAATGTGTTTCTTCATGCCATCAGCCCCTTTATATACTGCAGTACACATGCTTGTGTTCTTCTTGGATTTTGTCTCTCTCACATCTGTATTGTACTAGTGACTCCCACGTTTACTGGTCAAGGTTGAAGACATTCTGTGCTTGCTTTTTCGCCTCTTGACCGAACTGGAGATGTGAGTGCACTTCATGGTGTGATCATAATTGTGTACCTAAAAATGTTACATCTCTAATGCCTGCATTTGCAATCCGATAAGCAAAAAATTTATGGGAGGATTACCTGACAATTACTCTAGGCCGCAATCGATTCATCTGTTTTTTGACCACTATGTCACCTCAGACAAGTAGTATATATATGCAAATCATTCTTGGTCTTGCTCCTACAGGAACAGTCCAGCTTGAACTACCAACCAGGGTCTCTATGGGGAGAAACAAGCAACCCTAGACATGTTTCACCTTATTTGGGCCTTGGCGTTAGGGTGAAAATGTCTAAGGTGGCATGTGGACAACAAAGATGCAATGGGTTGCAGCCCATGCATGAGCTCATTCATATAAAAATAAATCATTAGCAGATAATACTAAATTTTTTGATCTTACAATGCTCTTTCAATTAGATTGTTGCAATACAGTTATTTTGCTTTCATGCATTACTATATATCGGTATTGGCAAGCAGTCAAAGTAAAGCAGACACATTAACCGAAAACCAGGGAAATTCGCAGTGGTACCGTACTTGATTATAAGAAATCCTTGATGTTCAGGTCAGCTAATGGGTCCTTTGTTGGTTGTTTCTTGGGACTCTGAGATGCAGGTGAACTTGGAGAAAGCTAACAAAGGAAGAACAGTAAAGAAAAACAAGAAAATCAATATCACTACTTTACTGCAATATTGTGACTTTGCACTAATAATACTAACTAGCATGACAGAGTTTGTAGGCATTCCAATGTAAAACATAACCATATGGATTTCAAATGTTTACATTTACACCCCAATATACCACACTTTGCTGATATGTACACCAACAGTGGTATGGCATTGAGTAGTGAGTATGCATAGGAATAGAAACATAACATGGAGTCTTTGCTATTTCTTTTTATATTTTAAATCACTAGGCAACTATGAGAGTGGGACTTCAAATGGTATAAAAGTAGGTGGTTTATGAGGGTGGAGTGTTAGTTGTGTCTCTCCAGTTTATGACATTATTTCTCTTCCACTTGTAGGAGGCTGGTCTGGTGTGTGGTGGGTACCTATGGTCCTTACACCTTATATCAGGTCCAGGTATCCCTTATTAGTGTAGTGTAGTTGGTGTCTAGAAGCCAGGTTCTCTAGAGGTAGCTGTGGATGAGCTGAGCAGCCAAGGCTTATCTAGGAGACATGCAAAGCTCATGCAATACCACTGTAGTCACACTTAGTACTTACACACATGAAAAAGAACACTCAGTGTTACAAAAATAAAAGTATTTTGTTTTGGTGATACAAATACCAAAAGTACCATGAAGGCTATACTCCCTTAGGAGGTAAGTAATACACAAATTATATACACTAGTATGCAGAAATAGGCATAAAAACAGTTAAACTAACAGTGTAATTAGTGAAAATCACAACAGAGAGAAATAGCCCTGGGGAGCACAACCATATACTAAAAAAATATGGATTGTGAAAGTTGGTCTCCCACCTAGGTAAGTGGAGTGTGTAGAGGGGAGTTGGGAGTACTAGGAAAGCCCAAAGGTAAGTACCACAACCCACCCCATCAACCAGGAAAGCAGAGGTAAATCACTGTAAATTTCCTAGAACATCCACTTAGAAGAAAAGAAGAATAATGCAAAGCCCAGAAGAGACTGCAAGACACCAACAGTTGATTCCTGGACAAGAGGACCTGTGGAAGAGGGGGACCAAGTCCAAGAAGCATAGCACAGTCCAGGAAGGGCATGGGCTCCTACCCACCAGACTGAAGGTGCAAGAGGTGAGTTGACAGAGAAGGAGTAGAGTCAGCACTGCACCCAAGAAGACGAAGTTGAGTTCCTGGAGGATGCAGGTGATGTCCCAAGTGGGAAGGAGGATTGCAGTTGGGTTTGCGTCTTGGAATTCCGCCAACAAGCCTTGGCACATGCAAAACTCGGGGGTTAGCCGAAAGTGGAGCTGGTGGACTCTACCAAGGAGTGGAAATCAGAGGGGGCCCTCAGCAACACAGAGAGCCCACAGAAGACCAGGCAGCTCCACAGGTGGGGGGCACGAAAGTTGAGGAAAAGGCCCACGCAGCACTACGAAAAAGGCCCCCGCGCCGCCAGAGAACCATTCAGGAAGCTGTGCGTCGCAGGATAGAGTGCTGGAGCTTCAAGATGCCTGAAGATCTCATAGCGAAGGGGAGGGAGACTGGTGCCGCTCACCTGGTTTTGCACTCTGAGCCACTTTGGGATTTCGGCAGCAGCGCTAGGTGCACAGGTACAGCATTGGTACATCCTGCACCCTTTGCCCTTCCTCAGCACAGCTCTGGCAGCTCCAGCCATCGAACAGCCTCCTGGGATCTGCACCAATACCCGGTCTAACACTTCCCAAAGGGCAGGCCCCTCCTTCTCCTTTCAAATAACATACACTCATGCTTATTTAAAGCACGCGCGCAGATGGGTCACTCATTACATGGCAAAGAGCAGTGAAGTACTGCGTATGTCTTCATTTCTGCGTCTTATGTCAGAACAGTTCCCAATTGACCCTTGGAATATCCAGAGCGTGCCAGGGACTTAAATGCAAAAAACACACTAAAATTAACTAGAGCATTTTGAAGATGCACTAGGCGACAGGGTGCATTTCCAAGAGCATACCTTCACAAACCTGGCGATTTAGTAGGGGTGGGCCCTGGTAAACTGCCATGCAGCGGTTGGTGGAGTTTTTGCCAAATTCCGTTCTCCAACTGAAGTGCAGGGTGGCAAAACTTCATGAACTCTGCTGGCGGAGCAGAGTTTACAGCCATTCCTAGTTTCTAGAAGAAACACACAACACGGCTGGGGAGCTGCTGCGACTCCAAAAGCAGTTGAAGTGGTCCGTGTATGCCACCACCCACTCTGTATATGCCAAAGGGCCATGATCTGGACCTGCCCAGTGGTTTCTTTTCAGGTATTCGGCATGACGATAGGAAGGGGCGCATCGTACTGATGGAGGGCCCCCTAGACGACCCGCACATTCTTCTGGGGAGCATCTCAGCCCCAAACACTGACCAGGAGTAGTTTTTGACAGAGCTCTCGAGAGAACTAGCACATAAAACTCAAATTCAGTGGATCCTAGGTGCAGATTATAACTGTGTACTCGATTTACAGCTTGACCGCTTTCACCCACTGCTTCCACGCACCTCTCCCTTCACACAGCCTGAGAATTATGTATGATGGGTGCGACTATGAGTACTGGGAAAGGTATGGAGGGCCACACACCCGAGTTCCCAATTCTACCCCTGTCACTGCACAACATGACCTGTACACATGCCTGGACCGTACCATATGCTCACTTCCCATCTTGGCTTCAGTCCGCAAAGCTGCATTCTCTGATCATGACGCTCACGTAGTTGACTTGCAGTGGATTACCTCGCACCCACTAACACCCATGTGGTGACTTCCTCAAGATTGCCTGGAAGATTCCACCTATAGGTATACCCAGGAATCCCACATTGCTGAAAGCCTCCACCAGGACGAAAGAGTGGGACACCTTCAAGGGGGTTACAAGGTAATCTGCCAAACAGAAAACAGTGGAGGTATGCAAGACCCTTGACAAGGAGGTAGCAGAAGCAGACCAACACTTACTGTCATTGAAACTCAAGGCAGAGCGAGACATAATTCGCAGCACTGAGCTAGCTAAGTCCATCATGTGGCCCATCTGGAAGCGCCTATGGTGCTACAACATTGGTGCATATGTGGCCATGACACACAGAAGGAGACAAGTCTGGACGCCTCCTTGCTTGATTGATTGATTTGGCAGGAACAGCTTCAGAGTCCCACTCTGGAACTTGCCTCTCACTCTGGTGCTACATTACAAGCAAGTCATCCTACAGGCGTTTTACCGGTAAGACTGACATATAGAAGGCCACGCTGAGGAGCTGTTCCTATTGAATCTTGCCCTCCTATGGATCCCTGATGACCTGAGGGACAGTTTAGATAATGATCACAGCTGGAACGTCAAACAGGCTATCTGCAATCTTGCTAGAAATAAAACCCCAGGCTTGGATGGATTGACGATGGAGTACCACACCACATTTGTAGGCAGCCTAGTGCCCCCAGAGAGGTACAATTATGCCCTAAAATCTGGGCAGTTACCACCTTCCCTCCAGGAATCCCTGTTGGTAACCATTCCGAAGCCGGACAGAGACCCCACTTTTATGCCCTCATACCGTTTCACTGCCATACTAGGAGTAGATTACAAAATCCAGGGCAAAAGTCTATCCAGCAGATATGCTCAGGTTCGTCCCGAGCTCATACCCAGATCAAAATGGATTTGTCCTAACATCAGGTGCTTTTTTTCACATCCAGGATCAGGCATAGGAGTGGTTCCCTCACAAGGCATGTATGGCGCTGGACCTGGAGAACGCAATTGACTCTCTAACCTTGGATTACCTTTAACAGGTCCTGAATCATATGTGAGCAGGCAAGCGTCTCATGGGGTATACACAGCTATTTTATACCAAACCCACCTCACAAATCTGCTTACATCCGTTCATCTGGCCCACGTTTTCAGTGGGGAATGGCACTCGGCAAGAGTGCCCCTCCACCTGCTATTTGTGATGGCAATGGACACTTCCCATTACTTTGTGGACAGTCAAATATAGGGAATTCCCTTAGCAGACAGATGCATGCGGTGTCCCTATACACCGATGATTTGCTCCTGTACTCATGCTCGGATCCATCCCCCATACATAATGTACTTCATGCCTTTGCCTGGGCTTCAAAGTCAACTGGGTGAAGTCCTGCTTTACTTCACCACCCCAGCTCGACCACGTGGGAAATATGCCTGGGGGAGACTCTGCTTAACTTCTTTGAACTTGCCGCCTGGTACCTAGAGGTTTGTCGCTATCCCTCTCCGTCGGACCTCTTTGATAACAACCTGAGACCCGCATTAACAGCATTAAAAATGCAAGCTCGATTCTGGAAGAAGCTGCTGTTGGCCACTACAGGAAAGATAGCCCTTTTGAAAATGGTGATATTAATCAGGCTCAGATACCACTTTACAAACCTTCCCTACCTGTGGTTTCTTCCACAACCTAGATACTTTATGAGGAGAGCTTAATTGCAGAAACAAACACCACTGAGTAGCCCTGATAAAACTGCACCTGCCAACTGAAAAGGGAAGTTTAGGTGCCCAATCATTTGAAGCCTATTACTTGGCGGCACAGCTGTAATGGGTGGCCCATTGGCTGGCAGGGCTCAATCTAGAGGCAACCTATCACATGTCACACACCCTTATGTTGACCATGATTCAAGGCTTCCTGCTTCCCAAAGTCATACCTAACTTCCCACATACCCTACAAGCACAGGTGGTTTGTAAATACATCGTCACAGTGCACCTCTTCACACGTCACATCCCACCGTATGCACTGTAGTTCGCAAATAAGGGCATCCCACGTTATCCAGGCATACATTCGGCTGCAGAATTGCGTAGTTGGCAGGACCGATGACTGGTCACCATTGGCGATCTTTTTTCTGATGAACACCTGCTTTCTTTTGATTAACTATAGTCTGATTATGGTCTCCCACTGGGACAATTCCTTACTTGCTGACAACAGCATAACAAATGAGAAACTCTGTGGTCCACACAGGATAAAGAAACAGTGATCCATAGTGTCCTCCAAGCACTATTTACCATGGGAGAGGATAGTCCCCTGATCACATGGATTTATAGAGCGATACGCGACCACACTGGCACTTCCCTGGGGACCCAATGAAATAAATGGAAGGGTGGATGACTTGGGGAGGGTTTTAAACACTGACTGAAAACAAGCTTTTCTCGTTTCCGCAACAAGTCTCTAGAAATGCATGAATTAAAAATATACAATTCTCCACCCTACACCGAGGCTACTCGATCCCTTCACAGCTCAACTGCTATTTCCACGCATGGAACTTTGTTGCCTCTGTTGCAACTTGAGGGGCGTAGATCTCCACGCCATGTGGTCCTGTCCAGCCCTCTTAGCCTACTTGCAGGCGATACACAAGGCACTGCGGGAGGTTGTGGCACTCACAGGCTTGCCTGGGAGGCCAGCGCTTTAGGCATTTTGTAAGTGAAAGAAGTGATATAAGGGAGAGATATGCAAAAACTGCAAGTCTCTGCTTGGTGACAAAGTTGACTTGTAACAATAGCTGCCACAAACTAAAAGTTATAATGGAAGGAAGCAGCAGGAAATAATAGTGATCCGGGAGAAGAATGCTCAATAATTTCAAGGCAGCTGACTAGGCACTACAGTAATGTGAACACAAAGATAATAATCCAACTCTGGCTCAAATAAAAGATTGTGCAGACCCAAAGCTCAGATTGAGGGCTACAAAATATGGTCTTTAACCATATATAATCAAAAGGCGTCTAAAAAGACTCCAGAAACTGCATAAGAAGGGGCCAAACAAAATAGTGGAAACTATTTGAGCACAACATAACAGTGAGCAGAGAAACTATTCAACTTTGGCAGCAACCCTAAACAAGGGAAGAAGGGAACAAAAATAAAAAATAGGTTAACGTCTCCATTCATTCAGACACGCACGTCATAGCCCTGCACTCATCACAAGATCATAACTACGCAGCCGTAAGGTAATCCTTTACTCTTGCCGGGTACTTATAATGTCTGTTACAAAATTACATTGGCCAAGGATAGTAAGAAGTAATATCAGATTGCCCAGGAGGATCAGAAAGGACAAAACTGGCAACTTGTGACAAATACTGGAGGCACAATGACAAGAAATCAAAGAGGAAGCACCTCTGGGGAAAGCAGCATGAGGCCAGGTAATTGGGAAGGAGACAGATAAAACAGATATATTCATATGAAAATGTCCAATGGAATTTCAGGAATAGTCAAAACCCTCAGGGGAACAAGGAATCTTGGATTAATGTATATCAGGTGTAAAGTCAGACAGATAAATAGAAGGTAAATACATCTAAAAATAACATGGTAGCCATAAAGAGCCACCCAAGCTCTGTTCAATCTGAGGAATATACATCTCCCAATATTCTGGCCCCTTTAGATGTCCAAGAATTAAAGTAGCTGATGATAAACGTTATGTCAGGTCGGGAGAAGGATCTTTTTTTAGGTCAAGCGCCAAGCACTTTGACCTGTTGTAAGTACTGCAGGCTTTTAACCACGGCAATCACTTTCATTCTATTCCGGGCTTGCCTTTCAAAAATCTCTTAATGTCATTGGTAAATGCTTTATGTTTGTCCTGCAAGGAGGCTGTTTTTGTCAAGCCTTTGCAGACCGTCCCTGTTACATGGATTATTGCAAGATTGCCAATATAATTAGCATAGACAAACTACTTTTTTTTTGTCTCTCCCCTTCATGCTGCATGGTAGCCATAGTGCTCACAGTGCAAACTCGATCAGACCTGTAGTTTTGTTTTTGATATTGTAAGTGAGGAGTAAAAAAAAACAATAAATGGCACAATCTAATTAATGAGATCATTATCTTGACATTCATATTCACATTTTACAAACACTGAGGTGTCACTGAGTAGATATCAACTTTAATTTGTCCACAACTTAGCTGTCAATATTCCAAGGTCAATGAGAGACTAATTAGTCTAATTTCTTTTTTGTTGTCTAGAATTCTGGATTTATACTCATTTAAATAAGACTATAAGTCCCAGAGTTCTAAGAAAAAAATCATGCATGACCTAACTAGTCATACGTGAACACAAGAAACTTGGCAGCTATGCCACAATTCCGTACAGTCCCAAAGCACTGTACCACCTCCTACACAGAGGGATTATGTGCACACTATGGCCCATATTTATACTTTTTGACGCTAAACTGCGCTAACGCAGTTTAGCGTCAAAAAGTTTTGCGCCGGCTAACGCCATTCTGAAGCGCCATGCGGGCGCCGTATTTATTGAATGGCGTTAGCCGGCGCAAGCAGACCGGCGCTGGCTGGTGTGCGCGAGAAAAACCACGTACACCAGGCAGCGCCGGCGTAGGGGGAAAATGGCGCATGGGCGTCTTAAAATGGGGCAAGTCAGGTTACGTCGAAAAAATCGTCGTAACCCGACTTGCGCCATTTATTTTCGACGCCCATCCCCCATCAACATGACTCCTATCATTGTAAAGATAGGAGTCATGCCCCCTTGCCCAATGGCCATGCCCAGGGGACTTCTGTCCCCTGGGCATGGTCATTGGGCATAGTGGCATGTAGGGGGGCACAAATCAGGCCCCCCTATGCCAAAAAAAATTATTAAAAAAAAATAAAAAAATACTTACCTGAATGTCCCTGGGGTGGGTCCCTCCAGCCTTGGGTGTCCTCCTGGGGTGGGCAAGGGTGGCAGGGGGGGTCCCTGGGGGCAGGGGAGGGCACTCTGGGCTCATTTTGAGCCCACTTGTCCCTTAACGCCATGCCTGACCCAGGCGTTAAAAAGCGGCGCAAATGCGCCGTTTTTAGCCACGCCCACTCCCGGGCGTCTCTTTTGCCCGGGAGTATAAATACCACGTAAAGGCCTGGGAGTCATTTTTTAGACGGGAACGCCTCCCTTGCATATCATTAACGCGAGGAAGGGGTTCACGCTAAAAAATGACGCACATTCCGGGAACTTTGGCGCTATTCGCCTCTAACGCCATAGTATAAATATGGCGTTAGTTGGCGTTAGTTTAGCGTCGAATTTGCGTCGAAAAAAACGACGCAAATTCGGCGCAAACGGAGTATAAATACGGCCCTATGTTTTGCAATGCTGCCAAGCGACCCCATGCCAAGAACTAAACAATTAAACCAGGTTCGGTGCTCTAACTGACACCACTTTGCAATTTGGGAATTTTAAGGCTCTTTTCCTATGGATGTTTTGCAGCAAACATCTCTAAATTTAAAGTGCTGTTCGCTAAACAGCATTAAACAATGTTTCATGGCGTGTGCTATAAAATGGCACACACAGTGAAACCGTCCACTTGTAGCCGCCATTGTGTTCACAGATCTCCTGAGCAATGGCGGCAGGAAGCAGCTGTTTAACATCCGAAAGGCTGCCATCCGGACCCTTTACAGCATAGGCTAGTACAATGTCTCCTCTCCCATCATGCAGCCGTACTTATTTCCCCCGAAGGTAGGAAGAAGACTTGCATCTGTTACGAACAATTACCCTTTTCATTCTTTTTTCACAATTATACCACAATACATTTGGTATCGTTCTTAATGGTTCAGGTGGATTCACCAGAAACAGACTTTCTTTAGGATGCTTATATATTAATTGGGAAATTGATTAGTTCCATAGGCTTGAAAAAAAGTTAAATCATAAAATGTGCCTTTTATTGCTTGTTTTGGGTTCTTTGCTATTCTCCTGAACAACGGGTCATCCAATGGTCCCTCTTTTTTTTCTCTAACTGCAATCCACCTTGGGTACCGGACTCATTATGTGTCAGGTAAGTGACTTCTTTAGCTACTGCAAAACAGTTCTCTTTTGCGTCCATCTTTTAGAGCCCCTGTATTCCGGGTTAGGTCTTTGTGCTCTGGTGTAATAGCAGTTGTGCCACATCCCTTACACAAGAACACGTCAGTCACATTCCCCTCATTCTTTCAGAAAAATAGTTGGCTCCAGATACCTGAAACCAGTCTGAGGCACACGGTCAAAGATGCTGCCTTATTATTGTTCTAGTTAAAAAGCTAAAAACAAAATGCTCGTTATGCTTTTTTTTTTATTTTTTTATTTTTAAATCATAACTGAGGGGGGCATGAAACCCATTAATGCAACAGTGTGTAAACTGACCAAAAGAAATAAGGACACATTGTGGAGGAAACTTTGTAGAGAGTAAACCTTCAGAAAGACTTTTGTTTCCAAAGTATTCACCATGCCTAATATTATTAAGAAGATAAAAAGGATGCGAGAACTGCAAGCCGAAAAACGTTTTGCCGTCTAATTCAAAGGTAGACAGACCAGTATCCATTCAAAGAAAGACAGACCTTTATTCACTTTCCAGCACTCACAATATCAAAGATTCATCAAAAACAATAAACCACCAGGAAAACATCTGAGCACACTCAAATGACGTAATTAGTGGCAACACTGTTACACATCCACATAAAGGATTCACGATCCCTACGAAATATTCCGGACACTAACGGCAAAAACTGTATTTAATCTTAAAATTGCTCATGAGGTCAACTATATGTAGGCAAAAGTGAAATTAAACGAAGAATGACAGAACACAAAACAGGGACATCTTGAGGATTTTGGGGACCCTGGACCAAACTTATTTTGGGGGATCCTGCTCGGAACAGTTTTCTGTGGCATGGAAACTTGCCCCATAATGATTTGCAAGGCATAACTTCTACAAAACATTTTTGCTCATAACTCAGCCTGTGGTGGTCCTAGGACAATGGGACCAAATCCAAAACGCTCTGTCTACATCTCTGGATCCTCACAATAGGTTAGTGGGCACTCCAAAATAATAACCCCTCCCACCATTCAGTGTCTTTTAAGCTTTCTATTGGCTAAAACTTTTGATTTACAGCTGGGAGAAATATTGTTTTAAAGGCCTTGTTTGTAATATTATTGCAGTAGGCCTGCTAGCCCTAAAAAACTCCCTCCAGGGGCTAAGTATATGATTACACTACATTACTTTCTCCTGTTTTTTTTTTTAAATGGGGTTATCCTCTCTGTGGCTAACAATATGGTTACATGACCATGTTTCTTGCAAATTATATTTTCGTTATGGTGCCCTCTAGGGGCTTTTTTAAGCATTACAGTCTAATGGCAAAAGTTTGTTTCTGATAAAGGGTTATATGATAATTGAAAATGTTTTAATAATTTCTCCTTATTACAATTATGACCATAATTCTGGCCAATTTAACACCTTTATTACACAATGACTGTTTGAACACTCTTGATATGTTTGGGTGACCTAGTTTACTTCTACTCTGTGGCTGTCTGGTGTCTTTTGGGGGGGAAGGAGGGTGGTTGTGTTAGCCAGCCAGCAATTTTGATGGTTGGGCGCTGAAAGTGGTATTCTATTGGAATTAGCATGGCAGATTTAAATTAGAATGCTTAATGGCAACATTTTAATTTTTTGTTGCAGATGGAGGAAGAAGGTAAATGGAAGTGTTTTAGTCATATGCAGGGCCACTGGAATTATATGGCAGGAAAAGATGAAATTATGAGACAGGGCTCACCAATGTGCCAAGAAAAGTTCAGTTATAAATTTACAATGCCAATAGCTCTAACTCAAGCAAATGTGAGACCTATTGCATTGCAAATGCTTGTTTAAATTGATTTTGTTCAAACTTACAGGCCAGAAGGGCCATTCGATGTCTTGAACCGAAATACTATACTGAGAATTTTGCATCACTGGAAACATCTTGAGGTTATATGCTTGGGGGGCCTACTAACCATCCATTTTAGTGCAGATAGTAAATCCCTGAAGGAGTATACAAAAACAGGCCATGGAGGATATTAATTTAGAAACTCTACTTGCAAAAGGACATAAGGGGAGATGAAGTGGGTGCCTTGAAAAACTTAAAATCAGAGGTGGGCATTACTAGTTACCAGGTTATCATAAGAAAATAAACCTATTGGCTGTCAAATGATAATTTTAACAATTATCAGTTATGTGTGATTTAATATTTATATTCCCCCACAATGGAAAAAGGAAGGAAGGAACTAATTGCTTTGCTAAATCAAGTGGAAACCGCAATTGATTCAAACAAAAATGATACAATGCTATTAAATGACTGTTTCAAAAATGTTATTACTACAAGGTGATAAAAATGAAGAGAAGAGTCTCCTGACCAAATACTTAAAGTTCTTGAAGCAACATTGAAAAAACAAAAGCAAAAAGGAAATGATCAGGATAATTAATCTGTCCCACCCGTTTATGAAAGGGGGCACGGTCACCTTAACAGAAGATATGCAAAAGACCAGCCGGCACATGCCATCCTTCAAGACTATGGGGGAGGAATCAATAATTGACTGTACATTTTTGAATATGGTAGACTTTCACTTGATAAAACAATAGAAGATTGTAGCTAGTATGGGAAGTGATCATAACCTACAGCACATAGTAATAAATAAAAACAATGAATTGTTTGCATTAGATAACAAGTTATACGGGGAACATTTAATGGTAAAATCGCGGTAAAGGATCACATGGAACTTTATGTTGAATTTACAAATGCAGCAGATATGGGCCCAATCCTTCTATGTTGAGACTATGATGAAGGTACAAACTGTGGCAGGGAACTTAGTTCTGGAAACCAAGATGTGCACCAATCGTCTCATGACATATTTGATTTCCTTCCCGCAACAATACAAAAGAAACCTCGTTTAGACCAACAGCCAAAGTCACACCATGAAAAAAAATTTAATGCCAAAAGAATGGTCTGGAAACAACTCAGACTACTATATAAGTAGCCCAGCCCAGATAATTTTCAGCTGGCAATGCACCTAAAAAAGAGGTCTGGAAAGGGAAATTCATAATATCAAACAAAACTATCAGGAACAGCTTCAGACTGAGCGACAAGATGCAATACAAGAAGCAAATTCAAGGATGTTTTGGGCCCTGGCAGTGTGGGGAACTAATCCCTATATAACGGGAGGAGATAATATCATCCTTTTTGTGGTCTGGGAATATGACTTAACTAATCTGTACGAGTCCTCAACACAAACTCCTCAACCATGATAAGAACTGCGAATCGACGAGTTATAACATCTCTCTAAATAAAACAATGAAAAACAATTAAAAAAAATGGTTGATTAGACCATTCAAGGGTCCTCGGGCCGACTGGCCTTGCCATTGCAGTTATCAAACTCGACGTATGAGCTTGGAGTTCTTTGGTGGCTATTTTAATTAATACAGTGATTTATTCCTGGTGTGTGCTACCCTCTTGGAAGGGCTCGATTATTCAGCCGATCTATAAATGAGGTCTAACAAATTCCCCTCAGAGTTATAGGTTAAATGCTTTGCTAAACGCAGAAAGGAAATCGTTGCAAAGTGTCTATTAGGTCATCATCAAAAGTAAGAAGAAGAAACCATGAGACTATTTCTCCACTACTTTTGAAAAAGTAAATTGAACAAGGCTGGATTTGTGGGGAATCGATCAGGTCATCTGTCAAGGCCTCCTAAGCATCAAAATGGATCTCTACAGTGACGCCTGGGTTAGGGAGAGACTTCTGGGTAGCAGAGAAATGACAACAAAGATTAACACCTATAACAATCTGAAACAGGGCTGTATGCTACCTCTACTATAATTCAAGTCACACATATCAGATCTTGCACCTGCACTGCAACATGGAAAAGGGGACGCACCCAAATTATCCAAAACCCAAATAAAATTTGTGGCCTATGCTGATGAATTGGTAGTGCTCTCCACCACACAGTGTGGGCTTCAAGAGCAACTGACCAATGAGTTAATTATTTGGATGTTAAAGGCCCAGATATGGCTGGACTATTGGCCTGGACACAATTGGACAGGTGTCTAAATAACTATTCATATAACAAATTAAATGGGAAAGCTGAATTGAGACATCTATGACAGAAAGTCGCAGCAATATCAGGAGTAATAAAACGTTTCTCACTAAAATATGGAGGTGGGCCCAACTTTAACTGGGGCCAATGCCAAATTAGAGACAGTCCTTACACATGGTTCTATCTGTTTGGGTCCCAAGACACAATCAGCAAAGTATCAACTTTATTTCTGAACGGAATTAGGAATATATTTATTATATGGAAAGCAAGGCTGCAAAGTCTAATAAGGCTGGAACTTGGAATCATGTCCTGAAGCTCAGAGGACAAACACCCCCTCAGCGCCTTGAGACCCTTACGGGTGGAGTAGCTACACTTTATAAACATTAATTTGATACTAGAAATAATAGTAATTATTATTTTATAGACAGAGGGTGAAAAATAGCACAATAAGATTTTATGTTTTCAAAGAACTGTCAAAGCTGAATTATGAAGCAGCGGCAGCAAAGCATAAAAGGATAGTCTGGCTGTGTCTAACCTGCTGGTTACAAATGAGTAGTATAATATGTCCAAAGGTACATGAAGTTACTGTTAAAACAGGAAATTAGAAACTCTAGGTGCCTGTGTGACATTGAGGGGGCAATAAAATACAAAACTGCGCGATACACCTTGGAGTCATATACAACACAACGGCAAATTTATTTAGATATTAGCATGAGTGCGAAGGCTAAAATAGCATTTTCACATTTTATCTACCGTTCTTCCAATTCGATGGACAGTGCAGAAACTCCCCGAAAGCTAACAGCGAGTGCCAACTCTGTAAATCTGAGAAAGTAACATTGTAGCATATTATCTGTATATGTACCATGTTACTAGACATTCATTGGAAATTCTTGAGAGACTTTTGAAGCAGAAGGGTAAAGAACAATAGCAAAGGCAATGCCATTTTGTTTTAAGGGCACTACCCCAAAAACATGTGGGCCAGATATTAAAGATTTTTAATCATAACAATCAGAAGGTGGGACAGTACATCTATGACGAGCTAAAAGGGTGTCAAGGTACCTTTTTCCAAAATTCATCTTATGGTTTTTAAATTTGGTATAGTTTTTGTTATTCATATATTTTTATTACTTGGATATGTAGATACAGTAGAGTGTATATGATTTTTAAGAAACAATACAGAACACTTACTTAGAAAAAAAACAGAGTCCATAGTTTAAGGAATGGGCGAATGAGAAAGTGACAAATAGTCTTGACATGCTGCAGTTTAAGGGAGATAGTGATCATTACCTCTTCATAGCATGTACTTTAAAGGACGACTTTGTTTTTTCCACCTTCCCCCTTCCGGACAACATGACCTTTATGCAATCCTCAAGATATACATGTACCCTACCCCCTTTGTGTCACCACTGTAAGAGGTATTTTCTCATGGCATAGCACAACAGCTCAAGACTTGGGGCTTCTAGGTTCTGCAAAGCGTTTCTTAAAGGTAAATCTCAGCTCAGATCAGGTTGCACATCAGATAAACTTAACACTTAAAGGAATTGAAAGGGTTGCACAAAATGCCAGGGAGCTTCAAAGAAGATTGTTTTCAGTCGATTACTGAAAATGGATTACCATCTGTGGATCAACGGTTATGTATGCAAACAAAAAACATATCAGAAGTAATATCCTTTCAGCCTTTTTTTGTACAACACAGCTTCCCTCTCTACATGAAACATAGGAGCTAGCCTTTCAACGAAGCATACTAGCTTCACTACTTGCCCCAATAAAAACTCACTGATTGACCTCTCCATTACTTCCTCTCTTTCTCCATATGCCAGTAAACCATTCCTATAGGTATCAAATTGCTCTCTACAGAAAGCAAAGGGTCAAACACTAATTCTACCCAGCAACTTGCAAGAATATTCAAGCACCCTATAAAGCTATGTTTTGCAGTTACTCCCAGCATGGTGGCGGAATAAGGATATTGTTAAACCTGGGACCCAGATAATCTACACTGTCTACCAAACACACAAAAGGTGATTGGAGAAATGCTTGTAATAAGTTAATCAATGGCAACCTCTTGGAGTAGCAGTTCAGCCCCTTTGTTTTTTTGCCAAACACACTGCCTCAGTTTTGACCTAGCTGTATGCAAACCGGTCTTGACCCTGCTTCAAGAGATATACTCCAGCCTGAACTGCAAGGCCACATCCTCCCTCAGCCAGAACACAGGCAACCAAAGACCTGTTTCGCCGTGCTTGGGGCTCGTCAGTCGAATGTAGCTTGGTTCTAATGGAACAGTGAACAAGGGATCCATATCTGGGCATACCCTCGCCACTTAGAACGGTACAATAAATACATTAAGGGTGGTGGAAGGCATGCCCACAAGAAGACTAACTAAGGGCAATTGGACTGGACTGTCCCCATCAGAGCAGGGTCACAACTGATTCGCATATGACTGAGTCCATCCTGAGGAGCCATAGTGGGCAAAACAAATAATGTGATGGAATGCTATCACAAGCTATTGCCAATGGTTAGACATATTGCAAACATTCTTCTCATCATCTTGTATGTGTTTGAATATATTTTGTCTAGGTAGCATCATTAGACTGGATATTAAATATTACAACTTTAATCCACATTAAGGTCATGTATGTGTCATGGATGGAGAAAACAGAACTGGTTACACTTATTTACTGAAACTTAAGTAACCTCTCCTGCCATTAAATGGATCAGACTGTTGCACCAATGAAAGGACCATATATTGGAGCAATTGTGAAGCTACAAACTTCAAGAATGCATTTCAACATCCTCCGGTGCTAAGGGGTAACAAGATGCAAAAGTGGAAGCCACAGCAAGTGAATGCAGCAAGATGCACCACTTATCTGCAAGATTAATGGCTCAAAAGAGTACTTGCCACATGTCTGCTTTATGCCACACTATGATTTAAGCTCACCCGTCCCCACATGGACTCATGTGGCTACTGCACAAATTAAATTTCCATATAGCATGACTATGACAAAACTCTTCAGGAATGGCTGTTAAAAATGACCAACGGTTGTTCAATGAGAGCTGATCCATATGAGATTTTCTTTTTTTTTTTTTTTTTAAAGCAACAGCACCAAGCGGTCAGAAATTATGTTCCTTTTCTTGCAAAGATCATAAAAGTCTCTTGCCAAACAGAAAAACCTGCCAGTGGGTGGTTGACAAAAAGGAATCGTAAGAAAAATCCTAAAGATGCAACAGAAAAAATTACCTATATTCCATCAATCGGGGATACTAATAATTTAATATTAAAAATAGCAACTAGCCAGGGAAGAACACAGTCTTCTTCAAGGAGGAAGCTGTGTCCTCAATTTAACAAAGGTGTTGCCTGGCTTTGACAAGCAAAGCTACAGTCTAGACATTGGCAGGAGGTAAGCCCTACCACGAGGCCCAATGTCTTTTTTCTACTTGTCATATACTTATTGATAAATAAGACCACAAACTCATCTCATCCTCTCTTCTCTTTTCTACTCTAAAACAAGGTGTGTGGGTGTTATATGAAGTTGTCAACAGTAGGACATGACAGTTAATGTTTTGATTAAACTGAAGTTTACTGTTAATATGAATATTTCTACAAAAGTAGTTAAAAACTGCTAACATTTCGCAAAAGAAAATAATTGGCTTAAGTGAACACTATCATGGTGACTTAGACCTGGATGTGTGGTTGTCCAGCCTGTCAGGTCACTAGAGACCATGGTCTCTTCTTTTCAGGCTGAAGACTGCTCAATATAATTTTAGATACCTGCTTGCCTGGAATGTTCACTTTTGTCACTGCTGATGGGTTGCCATGTATATTTGGCCCACTCAGGTCTTTTTTCCCCAGTTATAAACTCCCAAAGTGGGGATTTGTTTTTGAAAAAGAACACTCAAAGGCTGTGATGCAGAACTAAGTTTTTGATCTGCAGGTACAGGGAATTGTGGATTTTTCGTTCCTAATCTGCCATCTCTTTCTCTAATCTTGGCTCCGTGAACATGGAAAAATAAATACGATATTCCTCAAGTATCATAGAGGAACAATTTGTGAACAAGTGAGGAGAAGCAGGATGTTAGAAATGGGGTTTCTGGTTGGCTAGGGTAGGCACATCAATCAGTTAGAACACACTAGTCAGGGCAAGTAAGTTACAGACCAAAGGTTACCAAAGATAACCTGTGTTCAGCCTCTGGTAGCTTAGCGCAGAGGAGGCAGACAGGCTCATCCTGAGAGGATGTGTGTAAAACATTTGTGCAACACACTCACTCCTGAAACAAAATAAATACACCACAAAAAAAAAACTCCACACGTGATTATATGAAAATAGGTTTCCCTATTATCTATCATAGGACCAAAGTGACATAAATCATAAATATTGTGCATAAAATACAATTACTGTAATAAGACTTAGTATTCTGATAATGCAAGAATCAAAATGATTCACATTATGCAATACCTTGCAAGTTATGCGGGTATAGTGGAAGGCTCATAGGCTGCAAAACAACATGTATTATATAATCAGCCCAAGTAATGAAAACAGGTTTATAACAACACAAAACACCATATATAATCACAAGGCCCTGGACCACCTGCACTCCTATTAGGTGAGTTATGGTAGGTCTTATGAGACCTGTCGAAAAGAAGGTATTTAGAATCTCAAATGTAGAGCACATGCAGGCCTCCACACCTCTTAGGTTTCTACGGTAACTGGGGAGTTCAAAGTGCTTCTCCAAAGCACAGGCTCCTTTGGGGAGAGGCCAGAACCATGCCTCCTCAGTATCCGCGAACCCAGAGCCCTCCGTGGCCACTGGGTTGCGTCTCCTGGTTTGAGGAACACGTGCTGCCCGTTAAGGTAGGGCTAGACAGCGGTATGAGTCCCCAGGGATCGGGACGATCGGGGAGTGCCGGCATACGCACCAATCCGGAAGTGGGGCCAGACAAACAAGCCTCAGAAGCCTGGCCCACACTTGGTAGCCAGAGCAGCACATCTGCTTTTAGGGAGGAAGGGAATGCAACGGCTGAGTGGTGATCCTACCTTCCAGAAAGGAAGCTGGGTGCAGCTTCCACAGCAGGGGACCCGCACCAGGAACCTGCACAGGGTGCAGGGCGGATACAGCTTCTCCTGCTGTGAATCCGTGTCAGTTCTTTACTTTGAAGGTACATTTTTAGACCATTTTTTTCACATTTGGGGTCCAATTACAAGCATCCCTCACATTTTGGCACCCAATTCATGAGTAGATTAGGGTTTTGGTCCTGATGAATTGCCTTGATCATTACGCACATTAAACGGGAAAAACATGTTGACCTTTTTTGCATAAACATCTGTTGTACCAGCTATGATCACTGTACCCATTTCTTGCCAGTGTCATTTTAATCAAAACAAGGGTTCCTGTAAATTTAATAAGATCAGGACATCCCTTAGTTATTTTTTAATCATACAATCAGTCTACTCATATCATCACACAGAACACTGCACCTCATCCTTCACACAGGCAGACAATACAAAAGAACTCTAGTAAAGAGCCCCTGAGCGGGGCCCATTGGGAACTGCAGCACCAGCCCAATGAGGAGCTGCCCAATAATTATGCATGACACCTTTTTGGCTGTCTGAGGGCTCTTGTTCCTAAGCAATCCGATCCTCTGATCAGGTGGCACAGGTTGTTTCCGACCTGTTTTTGTTCTCTCTTCTTTCTTAGGAACTGCATACCCTTTATAATTACATAGTCTTACTGGGAACGTGTACGCTGGACCTTAATCTGCCCTCTGTCCCTTATTTTTTGTATAAAGTGGTTTGAAATGTCAAGGTGGCAGTAAACGTTGCACGTAGGTCCTGCAGTGGCAGGCCTGAGAAAGGTTTGACACCTACTTCTGCAGGTGGCATTATCAGAGCTGCAGGCCCACTAAAAGCATTTAATTTAAAGGCCGTCGGTATATGATAGATGAATTTACAAGGGACGTACAGGTAAATCAATATGCCAAACAGGTGTAAGTCAATCATACCATGTTTTAGGGGAGCGAGCACATGTACTTTAGCACCGGTTAATATTGGTAAAGTGTCCAGAGTCCTAAAGCCAACAAAAAGAAGGTCGGAAAAATAGGAGGAGGAAGGCAAAAAGATTGGGGGAACCCTGCAAAAAGGGTCAGATCCAACAGAACCCCTCTCCACCCTACAGTCAGAGTAGGCTAATCAATACCTTCATGAGCATCCCTGCTTAGGGCATTAGAACATGGATCCCGGCCCACGACTGCAGGGGTGTATGCCAGTTCTACGCCTCCTTGAACCCAGTTGGATCCCTCTGTCTATACTCTCAGGACCCACTAAGCTAACCCATGGGGAATCCTTCTCCTCACCTGTGGACCACATCTGTGAAGCACCAAACTATAATCTAGTCACAGATGCATCACAGTAGGCAAGCAGTACCACCATGACCAACAAAATGATGCAGCCCATTCCAGCCCTTGGACTGGATTTCTGTCCCCAACCCCCGGAAAACTCTGTCCACAGGGACAAAAAGGTGGTAGGAAAAATAGGAGGAGGGAGGCAAAACTTTTGGGGTAGCCTTGCAAAAAAGGACCGGTCCAACACAGGAGTACAGTGAATTCTGTTTCTGATAAACCTCAGCAAGGTCGTGGGAAAAATTATGTAGAGGTTGGAACATCACCTCAATAAAGCAAAGGAAGGCAGAACATTTCAAAAAGGGTTTTTTATTAGTGGACGGTGAGGTCTTGAGCAGCAATTTTGTCTGCGCTCCAAACATCCTTGCAACATTTTAGAGTAGAAACAGACAACTAAACCACAGTCAATTCCCTGGCTATTGATATTTCAGCATGTATTCCTCTTCTTTGCCGCAACTCTTCCTCCCTCTCAGTCGTTCACTGCTATAATTTGGTGCTAAAATCAAAAGTGCAAAAATGAGCTTTTTAAAGGGAAACAAAATGCAAGGGAGTGATTCAGTACTGCAATTGATAGCCTCCGTTGTACTACCCCTTGAAAGAATCATATTTACTTAATCATTGTTTCAGATTTTGGAAGGGCCAGGGAGATACAAATTAGCCATTTAACTCCCCTGTTTCTGGTAGCAGCCTGTGTACCCATGAATTTGATTTATCCATGTGGCAATTAGGGAAGCAGTGAAAGGGGGAAGGATCTGCACTTCAGCGCATGGCATTTTGCTCAGAGTCAGAAACTCACTTTGAGGTGGACTACTGAACAGTGGCGGAAGACAGGAAGAGGGAATGAGGCTCTTTCTCTATAAGTATTCACAATTTCTGAGCTATATTACGATTGCTATATATATTTAGAGGTATAAAGAAAAACACAAGGAATGACGATCCAGATTTCTTTTTGGAGACCCGTATGTTGTGGTTAAGGGTGAAATGATGAGTTCTGATATCTGAATTAAGCCAGTAGATGAAACCATGAAAAGTAAGATAGGCATTTTCAGTTCCAGGCAAATTTCCAAGATATACAATGATTTGGTTTAAAATTCATAATTCAGGGAAGGTAGTAAGAGAGTGAGCATTCGGTTTATATATCGCACATTACAGCAGACTAGAGATCCACAAAGTCTCTACAGACAATTAATTCTTTTTTATTAACATTCTTGGCAAATGGCAATATAACTCAGTAAAAGACTCCAAGAGCACTTGCTTCAAAAAAAGCTTGGAGTGTACTGTGGTACCTGAGTGAATGATGTAAAACTAAATCCCACTTGATGTAAGTGATTACATCTCATATCCTCACTTCAATACGTGCAGAAAAGGCACATTCTAGCTGACTCTAGATGGCAGTAAATGGAACTGGGACGGGACCAGTTTGAATGATCAAACAGAGACATAAAAAAAGGGATATGTCACCCTTCAACACATTACTGGAGATGGTAACCTAAGGTTAAGCACTCCTACCGATCATTATATTCAACCAAGTATCTGTGTTCAAAAATTTTCAAATGTGTATTTCTGCAGTAGTTCTGCTGATTGCAGGACAATTGTTAGTCATCAAACAAGCCACCAATCTAATTCTTTCAATAAACAACATTGTATTTTCATTTTCTGATAATCTGAACACTACAAAGTCCTTCAACCCAGGAAAGGTATAAGGCCCTGATAAGGATCATGGGGACCTCTTTTGATCTGATGTTTCAGTCTGAGCCTTGTACATAAACATATTATTCAATACTATTGTTGCTGGAACAGACATCCCAGACTCCCGGTGAGGGGCTGCAATCTTACTCATTTATACAAAGGGATAAAGATTGCTCCCAGGCACAGTAGGTAGATCAACTTGTTGGACAATTTGCAAAGGGTATTTTGCAGAGAAGTTCTGAACAAATTAAAAGAGTGGGTGAGTAAGCCTCACGTTTTAGCTCCTTTTCAGGCTGGCTTCGTAGTTAACTGTATAACTGAACAAGCCTTCAGAATGTCTTTAATTTTATGGAAGTACATCAAGCTTAAGAAAGGTCATTTATATGTCCCATTTGTGGTTATGAGCTTTTGATTTTATCCCCAGACTTCTCTTGTGGCCATCCCTCAAGTCTCTGGTATTTCGGCTATGTTACTGACAACCATAGTAAGTCTCCATGAAAATAACTAAGAGTAGGTCCACAGAGATAGGCAGGGTGAGCTTTCTGAATGCATTTATTCACAGAGGCGTGCAACAGGGATACATTTTAGCTACTACCCTTTTCACTCAGATTATCAATTACATCATTGATGGCATACCAATCCCAACTCTACTCTTTGCTGAAAACACCTTGATAATCTTGAGAAAACCCATGGGACTTCAGAATTTGTAGTACAAGTTTGGGGTCTTTTGTAGCTTCAAAGGACTTGAAATTAATATCCAAAAGTTCACATAAATGGTTACTACTCTGGAAAGGTCTTTGGGGGGGTGGCTGAAGTTAGGGGAGGCCTGCCTGGATAAGGTAAAGGTAGAAAAATGTCACTATTTGGGCATCAAGGTTGGCAAACTATCCTGAAAACTTCATATTGGGAAGAATAGGATTATAATGCTCCCAACAAAGCTGCTTCAGTTTTAAAAGTTCACAGAGCAACAATATCTAAATCTGTGTCTCCGGCCTAAGTGATCTATAGAGCTAAGGCCAAATCGGTCTTACTGCCTGGAGTCAAAGTCTGGGGAATCTTAAACGATATGTTTTTAATCTCACAGGAGTTACTTTATTAGATAACTATTCAACCTACCTCAAGTTACCGCTGTGCTGCCTTTATTTTTTGTTACTGGCCTAAAGAATATTTATATCATACTCCTCTTACACTCAATGTTCTGAATATGTTTGTGATCAACAGATGAGGGATGGTTTATTAGAGATTTTAGATCTCGATACAGCCATTTCACTGCCTGGGCAAAATCTGCCATGTCAAGTTTTGGCTAGGTGCCCTGGGACTGAACAGCATGTCCACTGATCCATTGCTCCATTTACCTGGTTCCAAAGGTATCCTCAAGGATTCTCATTGAAATCATGCTGTGGTTTATCGCATCAGAACACCTGTAACAGTAGTTTATCTGATACATTTTTGTACTTTAATCCACCCCCCCGTTTTGAATTGTACACAGATTAAATATTATCAAACCAAGCAAAAACTTATTATGCAATTTTAATTTGGTATTCTGAAAATAAGGGGCTTTACGTGTAAATGGTAAACGTATACTGTTAAAAATAATCTGTGCAAAAACAAAGAAAATATAGAGCACCTTTTATTTTGTCTGCCTGGCATTTCAATATGCTAGAAGAAATGGCTCTGGCCCCTATATGTTCTTTTTTATAGATCTCAATAGCTTATTTTTTTCAGTGAGTTTTCACATACAGACATCATATAACAGTGCTACAAAAACAGCAGTTTCAGCCGAATCCAAAACATCATATGGACAAAATCATCTGAGGCAACATTGAAAACAAGAAAAATAACACCTAAGAGCCGCCATCCTGATACCTATCTAGCAAGGGACCCCAGACCTCCTCATACTTATGGAGTTGATCGTTGAGCTTATAAATAAATCGCTCCTAAGCAGTTATTTCGTGCATGTCATTGAGCCATGTATTATGGGAAGGCGGCATTGGCTGATTTTCAATGGCACAATATTTCCACCTTCACCACTGGAAGGGCCATAGCCAGTAAAATACTTGCCATGACGGGTTAAGACTGGGAATACGGACGTCATAAAGCAATACTAGGCTGGCCATCAAGTGCAGTGACACCCCCACATTTGTTATCAAGTTATCCAAACAGAGCCCCAGTAATGGGAAAGCACCGCACATTCCCACAGAAGATGTACAATATTACAGCCCGGTGTACCACACCACCAGCACTCTGAATCCTCTATTTGCGCCCTACACAGCTGATCCAGCAGCCAGCATCGGCGGGGCAGGACCTTGAAATAACTACATTTTAACCTACCATCCCAAAGGAAGCTGTCATGCACTCCCAAAAGGTTGTGCCCTTTCTCAGAGATTGAGAGGCCTAGCTTCTGCTCCCATTAACAAGGCAAACTTTGGGCAGTGGGATGTGAAAAAATAACTTTTGTCAGGGTCCTCCCATAAAGCTCCTGTAACTTTTCCACTTCAGGATACACTGCAACAGTGGATCTGGCTCAATATCATAAGAGGGGGCACCCAACATGTGTTGCAGGCTATGCGTGAGCTGTCGATACTGTCAGTGTTGCAAATGAGGCAACCCGTAGTCGCGCATGAGAGCAGCAAAGGGGGCCAATTCACCGTCCTGTAGCATAACATCCAGAGAGTATATCCTCCTAGTCTTCCACTGCAACCAATGAATCTCCTCTACCCCAATCTAAATGTCCCTGTTCTGCTAAAGCAGTATGTTATGATGGATCTGCACGGTGATCAAAGCAAGTGATGAGCACAAGGACAAGCACAGGAAGACCCATGTGGGCGTTTCGTTAGCTGGCTTCAGCATTTACACAATGTACAACAATTGTGAGACCAAATAGTAGGTCTCTTTGTGTGGTAGCCGTTGCCCCCGTAGTAGCCTTGGTATGCAGCTTAGCAGCCTTAAGGTGAGGCCTACGTCCCTCCCACACAAAAGCCTGGATCAGTTGGTCAATCTCCCTATACAGGCCACAAGGGACTTTCAGGGTAAGCATTCCGAATATTTAACTAAATCTCGGCACCACATTAATTTTCATCATTTGAACACAGCCCCCACCGAGACAGACACAATGTCTGCCAGGTGGAGAATTCAGCCTATACTTTGTCAATAATAGGAGCAATGTTATCATACACTACCATAGAGAGATCACTACACAGGTACACCTCCCAAGTATTTCTCATGTTCTGTCTGCCAAGCAGACCGCACCCCACCTAATGACGCCACAGTAGTTCCGATGTCATAGGCAGGGCCTCAAACTTTGACCAGTTTATATGGTATCCTAGGAAAGGCAGTGAAGGACTCTATCACTGCATAAGGGCTGTGATTGATTCATGCGGGCTAGAGAAGACTGGCAAGATAACATCTGCATAATAAAAAGCTTTCCTCTACCCGCTGTTGTGGCTATCTCATGTATACGAGGTCTACTGTGGATCTTAGCGCCCAAGGGTTCCTGGGCCAGCAAAAATAAGTGGAAAGAGTGGGCAACCCTATCTCGTGCCACGCAGGACAGCAAAAAAAAAAAAAGGGGGGACAGGAACCCTTCCTCCCCCCCCAACACCTTCACCCCTACCCACAGGACACCAAGGCTGTAGGATCACTGTAAAGCCAACTGACTTTGACAACGTACGCCCCACTTAGGCCTATGGCCTTTATCACCCAGAACAGGTATGCCCACTTGACCTGGTCGAACACCTTCTTAGCGTCAAATGCACCTTCGCATCATCATCATCCTGCTGCTGCACCTGCCAAAGCAGATGGGAAAGTGAATGCAGGTGATCTGCCGAAGTGTGGCCAGGTATGAATCTGACTTGCGAGGGGTAGATCAGACGGGGATATAAGTCCTGAGCCTAGTGGGCAAGAACTTTGCCATGACTTTCATGTCCGTGCTGATCGGGGAGATACACGCCCTATTGAATTCTGGGAGGGGGCAGTGGTGGTGGTGTTCTCTCTGAACAGGTTGCCTAACAGAGGCAATATCAGGGGGTTAGTAACCTTTTAGACTTCAATTGGGAGGCCATTGCCTCTTGGGGCCTTCATGGTTGCCATCCCATCAATGGCCTGCTCAATTTCCTCAGCAATGATGTAAGCACAGAGTAACTGTGCCTGGTCCTGCAATAGTGCAGGAGTGCAAGTCCCATCAGGAATGCCTTCTCTGTGGTAGCCTGTTCTTGTGCTGAGAAGGAGTAGAGGTTCACATAAAAAGTAGCAAACTCCTGCAGTAAGTCAAACAGATCTGTAAGGAGCACGTCATGCACGGAACTAATGGCCAGCATTGCTATGTGCGACTGCGCCTTAGATTACTGCACAGGCAACAGTCACCCAGCTTCCCCACCCACCCTTGTAGTGCCGCTGCCACAAGCAAAAAAGCTCTGGATTTGCTTGCGTTGTGTAGTGAGAGTTCAGATTGTTTTTGGTCCCAGTAGCACCTTAAGACAAGCGGTGGTCGTGATGCGTTATACCCTGAGTCGGGTGAAGGGTGAAGTCAATCTCAAACAACAGTGCTCCTCCTCACAGCCGCACACATGCACAGCCAAATCGCTCATCAAATTACCTCTTGCAGAGGCCTTCCCGGCCGCCCAGATAACCTATGCAGAGGAGATAAATCCAGCATTGTCTTCAAAGTACTGGCTCAAATATTGGCACAATCTACTTTCGTCTTTAGGGGCTTTATACTGCGTGGTGTTCATATGCCAATGGACCTTGGGGGGAGGGTTTGCAGTAGATCAAGATCAAGTAGCACAAGGTCAGAATCAGAAGTACTGTTCTGTAGAATCAAGGTTGTCACTATGTTACTAAGCAGTCTGATGGGCACCAAAAAGAAGTCGATATAGGAATGTAAATCACGAACAAAGGAGGTGAAAGTGTAATCTCTGTCCTCGGGTGGGTTAAGGGCTATGGATCTACCAAGATATGGTCAGCAATAATGTCAGAGAGGATGAATTGGTCTCAGGACTGTCTGGTCGCATGGTTCCCACACTTTTCAAGGTACGGGTCAAGTGGGCATGTTCCAGTTCCCCCTTCCCCATGATTATCATGGACATTCCAAAGGACAGCGGGAGCTTGTTCAGTGTGGCAAGGAAGTCCATCCAATGACCCACTGTGGCATAGATGGAGCCCATGATCAAAGACTCCTCACAGTTCCGGACCGAGGTAAAAATATATCACCAGAAAGGTCTCTCTATGTCTGCAGTATGTGGACAGCTGGAGACTTTTGAAACAAGATGGCACCCCACACTTCCTATGGTCCAAGGGAGTAGCCGGATGTGTAAGGGGAACCTGCGTTCTATTGGCATGTATCACCGTAAACAGCCAGTCCCTCCTCATCTTATCATGTTCAGTGGGGAACAGGTGGGTTTCCTAAAGCAGTGGTTTCCAACCTGTGGTCCGCGAAACCTCCTCAGGAGGTTGGCGACTGCTTAGAAAAGTTAATAATTTTAACAGGTTAGGTCCCCAGTTTTCAGTAATGACTCAGTAGGAGGCCTGGTTTCCAATAATGATTCATTAGGGGTCCTCGGGTTCCAGTCTAAAATGGGGGTCCACAGAAGTCAAAAGGTTGGGAACCACTGTCTTAAAGCAATACTACATCCGGTTGGCACAGCTGCAGAAAAGAGAGAATTTTCTGCCTCTTAATAAAATGGGTCAGACCAATCACATTAAGGGAGGCGATCTGCAGTGTCAGGGTGGGTCATCCCAAGTTCTAAGGAGTGTCATGTGGAAGGCCTCAAAAGGGTCTGGAGAAGGGAGAAAAGGGAGCTAGAAGGCAGGAGCTGGTGGAAAACCATATCCTGGATGTCCACACCAAATACTCCAACAGGCAGAGAAGAAGGACAAATTATAACCCAGAGACACGCGAGACAACTGCTGTTTCTATCCCTATCTCTGGAGAGTATGAAAACAAGGTCTGTAGATCCGGAAAAGAGTTAAAACACCAACCTGCAGCCATGGGCCCGGTTCCATGTAAGGACAGAGTGTGTATGTACACCGACTCGGACTCACATAATGGTCACCCATGGCAAAAGGGACCCTAAGCCCAAAACCGAAGCACCTTCCATCCCAGTCGGGAACACAGGCACAGTATCGGCAAGGATCAGTGCAGCAGTACAGCTGCCAGTTGCAGGAGGTTGGCCTGGTTTGTAGTGGGTACCTAAGGTACTTATACCTTATACTAGGTCCAGTTATCCCTTATTAGTGAAATGTAGGTAGTGTCCAGAAGCCAGGTTTTCTAGGGGTAGTGTGGATGAGCAGCCAAGGCCTAACTAGGAGACATGCAAAGCTCATGCAATACCACTGTGGTCACACAGTACTCACACACATGAAAGAAAATACTCAGTGTTACAAAAACAAAGGTACTTTATTTAGGTGACACAAAAGCCGAAAATACCATAGAGACTATACTCCCTTAGGAGGCAAGTATTACACAAATTATATACACTAGTAGGCAGAAATATCTGTAAAAACAGTTAGAAAACAGTGCAATTAGTAAAAATCACAATAGTTAGAAATGGGCCTGGGGGAACACAAACCATTTACTAAGAAAGTGGAATGTGAAAGTCAGATTCCTACCTAGGCAACTGTAGTGAGTAGAGGGACAGTGGGAGTATTAGAAAACACCAAAGGTAATTAATAGAGCCCACCCCAGAGCCCAGGAAAGCAGGAGTAAATCACAGTAACTTTCCTAGAACACACAAGAACACAAGAAAGAACACATTGCAAGAACCAGAAGAGACTGCAAGACACCAGTGATGGATTCCTGGACCTGGAGACCTGTGGAAGAAGGGGACCAAGTCCAAGAAGCACAGACGAGTCCAAGGCAAACAGGAGCCCCTGCTAAACCGGATGAGGGTGCAAAAGAAGAACTACCAGTGAAGAACAACAGTTAGTAATGCACCCAAGAAGATGGATGCAGGTTCCTGGTTGGTGCAGATGATGTCCCACGCCGGATGGATGATTGCAGTCTGGTTTGCATCGCTGGATTCAGCCAACAAATCTTGGCACATGCAAAGCTTGTGGTTACCAGAAAATGGCACTGTTTGAGACCCAGAGGGACCTGGTGGACTCTACCCAGGACAGAGAGTCAGCGTGGGCTCTCAGCAACTCAGAGAGCCCTCAGAGGACCAGGCAGTGCTCACAGGAGTCCCACAGCAAGGGGACAAAGAAGGTGCAAAAGGAGCCCCTTGCAGCACTATGACAAAGGGTCCCACGCTGCTGGAGAACCGCACAGGAAGCTGTGCATTGCAGGAGACAGTGCTGGGGCGGAGCAGCACGTGCACGAAGAACTTGTAGAAGGATGCCAACAAGCCTTGGCAACTGCAAAACACACGGAGCATGGGGAGGCAAGCTCTTACCTCCACCAAAATTGGGTGTCAGGACCATTGTGACCACTTCAGTCCACCACCCGTGATGCAGGATCCACGCAGGTCATCAGGAGAGGGGTACCACACAACCGGTTGTCGTTGCAGAGAGGTGCCTGCTGAACCAGGGGAGTGACTCCTTCACTCCTAGGGAGATTCTTTCGTTCTTCTAGTGCAGGCTGAAGACAGGCTGTCTTCTGAGGATGCACGGCCGGGAAACAGCTGCAGTTGCTGGTAGGAGCTGAAGATACAATGTTGCAGAAGTCGTCTTTGCTTCTTTGTTGGAGTTGTAGAGTTCCTGGAGGGTCCAGATGCAGTTTCTTTGGTAAGAAGGTGAAGTAAAGAATGCAGAGGATTCCTGCTGGAGTCTTCCAATCTGAATCTGAGGAACCACCCAAGAGAGAGACCCTAAATAGCCCTGAAAGGGGGATTGGTCGGCTAAACAGGTAAGCACCTATCAGGGGAGGGCGCTGACGTCACCTGCTGGCACCGGCCACTCAGATGCTCCCAGAGTTCCCTGCCAACTTGGAATCCAAGATGGAAAAACCCAGGGACCCTCTGGAGGAGCACTGAGCACAACCCCTGGGGTGGTGATGGACAGGGGAGTGGTCACTCCCCTTTCCTTTTTCCAGGTTTGTGCCAGAGCAGGGACTGGGGGTCCCTGAACCATTGTATACTGGATTAAGCTAGGAGGGCACCATCTGTGCCCTTTAAAGCATTTCTAGAAGCTCTGGGAGGATATACCTCCCATACCTGTAACACCTATTTCCAAGGGGAGAGAGTATAACACCCCTCTCCGAAAGGAAATCCTTTGTTCTGCCTTCCTGGGCTTGCAACAGGAGAGCAGAAACCTGTCTAAGAGGTGGCTGGGGCAGACTGGAAAACCTCAGAAGGATGAAATGGTAATAGTGGGGGCCTCTAAGGAGTCCCCAGGGTGCATGGAATTATACAACCAATGTTTGCAAAAGCATTGGGGTATGATTCCAACATGTTTGATACCAAACATGCCTATGTTCAGAGTTACCATTATGTAGCTTGGGGTTGCTATTGGAATGGGCTCCCTATGGGTGGCAAACGAAATGCTGAAGCCCAGAGGGATCCCCTGGAACCCTAATGCCCGGGGTATCTTGGTACCATATACTAGGGGCTTATAAGGGGGCATCAGTGTCCCAATTGTGGGTGAAATATTGGATTACCAGTATCCTATAACCATAATTTAGGTGAGAGAGCATAACTACTGGAGTCCTGATTAGCAGGATGCCAGTAGACACAGTCAAATACACTGACAAACAGGGAAGAAGTGGGAATAACCTTGCTAGAAAGAGGCCAGTTTCTTACACCAGTCTCCTCCATCACCATGTAGGCGAGATGGGTAATGGCGGAGGGTCCCACAGCTCCACACCCCATGCCAGCTGAGCAGCAGACCATCAGCAATCGTTCATCACGAGACCGCCAGGTCAGTGGCATACGGTAGAAAGGCAGCAGTCAATCCTGGCAGCCAGAGGGCAAGATGGCAAACTTCTTAAACCTTAAAGCGATGAGCGTGACTTGTCCTGTGGATCACCCACAGACTTTTTCAGGTGCTTGCCTCCATCCAAAGGCAAGTGTTGCATGACTCTCTCAAGCAGCGATGTTGCTCATGGTTGTCAGGGATTCTAGCCTCCCTTACTGTGGTGGTGACCGATGGACCAGCAGGTGGCTCTCGGTGTCCATACTGGTGACAACCATAGCATTCAGAAATCTCTCCAGGTCTCCAGTTCACATTACATCTAGCTGCAGAACACCATAACGGATGTTCCTCTTCGGAAGGTCAGGCCGCAAGGACAGAAATTGCTTCCAGACAATTCTGGTATCAGGAGAGAAGTCGACAAAATAAAAATCTGGTGTTTCTCACACCGATAAGGGCCATGTTTTTTGGTTCAAAGAAAATATGCTGTGCTTGTTGGTGCTGCAGAAGGAATAGGCTAGGTCTCTCTGTGGAAGAGGAGGAGGTGCGTGAACGGACTGTGTGCGTTGGCTCTATCTCCGGTTTCAGCAAAAAGGAAAGTCAATAGTTCTGGCAAAAAAATCACAAAGTAAGAAGATCACGTGTGCCCCCTCCATTTTCTCCAGCAGCCCGGAGATACAACCATTGTCCTGTTTGTTCCTGTGCCCCAGGTCACCACCTTCTTCCACAGTGCACCCCCTTCATGGACCAGCCTGGGAGGTCATCAAATCGTGCCTCCATGTCTGTAAGGTGGGTTTCCATGCTGTCAAGCCACTGGTGAAAGGAGGCAGGGTTCATGCAAAACAACTGTTTGTGACAGTTTGGGGCAGGGCAGAGTACAGCAGGCCACCAGGCATCATTCCATGGCGAGGTGTTGTTCCCAAAGATGAGGATTCCTGTATTGTCTGTGCTGAGCATGAGGCAGTTGTCCTTCATCCCGTTGGTGATGTTCATCATGCATTAGTGGAAGTTGGCTCTTGTGTTTGAGGGGTCTTCTGACAGCGAGAGGATGAGATGGGTGTTGTTGGCATCGGAGATGATGTTGAGTCCGTGCACTCTGACAGTTTTGGCCAGGGGGGTTATGTACATATTAAAGAGGGTGGGGCTGAAAGATGATCCTTGTGAAAAGTCACAGATGATTTTCTTGGCTTCTGAGGTGTACAGTAGAAAACAAATTCTCTGAGTTCTTCCAGTGAGGTATGAGCTGATCCATTTGAGGACATCTGTAGGAGGCTGGCCTGGCTTATAGTGGGTACCGGATGGTACTTACACCTTGTGCCAGGTCCAGTTATCCCTTATTAGTAGATTAGTAGTGTTCTAGCAGCTTAGGCTGATAGAGGTAGCTATAGCAGAGCAGCTTAGGCTGAACTAGGAGAAATGCAAATACCACTTATATCATATAGGTACTATATCATAAGAAAGACAGTACTCAGAGTTACTAAAATAAAGGTACTTTATTTTAGTGACTATGTGCCAAAAATATCTGAGGATATACTCCCTTAGTAGGTAGGTAAAAGGCACAAAATATACACACAAACCAAAATCGGGTAAGTAAAACAGTCTGAAATTAGTGCAAACACTGTAGAATACAATAGGATGCAATAGGCCTAGGGGCAACACAAAACACATACTATGAAAGTGGAATGCGAACCACGAATGGACTCCTAGGCTAGTGTAGTGTGTAGAGGGTCGCTGGGAGTGTAAGAAAACACTAAGGGTGTCCAGGATACCCCACCCCAAAACCCTGGAAAGTAGGAGTAAAACACTGTAGTGTAGTAGTCACTATTAGTTAGTCACTACGCAGGTACACACATTCAGGCCACAAACAATGAGCACTGCTAGCAGGATCCAGTGAGACAGGCAAAAACAAACTTATATACATGTGAAAATGGGGGTTACAAGCCAGGCAATATGGTACTTTCCTACACACACCCCCCCCCTCCCAAACGAAGGACAAGAAGGCTAACCTTGCCCAGATGAGTCTCCACTGTCTAAGTGGAAATATCTGGAGAGTCCATCTGCACTGGAGTGGGTACTCCCAGGTCTATGTTCCACTGTATAATCCATTCCCTGTAGGGATATGGACCACCTCAACAATTTAGTATTTTCACCTTTCATCTGTTTAAGCCATAAAAGAGGTTTGTGGTCTGTCTGAACAATAAAGTGAGTATCAAACAGGTACGGTCTCAACTTTTTCAGGGCCCAGACCACAGCAAAGGCCTCCCTCTCTATGGCAGACCAACGCTTTTCTCGAGGGGTCAACCTCCTGCTGATAAAAGCAACAGGTTGATTCTGGCCCTCAGTGTTAAGCTGTGATAGAACTGCCCCTACCCCTAATTCAGAAACATCAGTCTGGACTATGCATTTCTTGGAGTAACAAGGGCTTTTTAGGACAGGTGCAGAGCACACGGCCTGTTTGAGCTCATCAAAAGCCTTTTGACAGCTAGTTGTTCATAATACCTTTTTAGGAATTCTTTTGGATGTGATGTCATTAAGAGGGGCAGCTATACTGCCATAATTCTTTATGAACCTCCTATAGTACCCTGTGTGGCCTAATGCGGCTCTCACCTGGCTTTGAGTTGTAGGGGGAGTCTATTCCATAATGGTTTGAACCTTCCTCTGCAGTGCTGCAATCTGTCCCCCACCTACCAGATGGCCCAGATAAACCACTTTCCCCTGGCCTATCTGGCACTTTGAAGCCTTGATAGTGAGGCCTGCCTTTTGCAGAGCCTCCAAAACATTCCATAGGTGGACCAGGTGATCATCCCTGGTGGAGCTAAAAACAGCTAAATCATCTAGCTATGCTGCACTAAAGGCTTCCAATCCTTGCAGGACTGTATTCACAAACCTCTGAAAAGTGGCAGGTGCATTTTTCAAGCCACAGGGCATAACAGTGAAGTGCTAGTGTCCTCCAATGGTTGAAAATGCTGTTTTAGGTTTAGCATGTTCTGACAACTTAATCTGCCAATACCCTGCTGTTAAGTCAAAAGTGCTTGGATACTTGGCAGAAGCCAGTGTATCCATTAACTCATCTGCCCTGGGTATATGGTGAGCATCAGTTTTGGTTACTTGACTGAGACCTCTATAGTCAGCACAAAACCTCTTTTCCTTTTTACCATCTTTACTAAGAGGTTTGGAGACAAGAACCACTGGGCTAGCTCATGGGCTTTCAGAAGGCTAAATCACTCCGAGATCTAACGTTTTCTGCACCTCTTGTTTTATGCAATCTCGGACATGGTCAGGCTGTCTATAAATCTTACTTTCAACAGGTAGACTGTCTCCAGTGTCGACTGTGTGCTCACACCAGGTAGTTGTACCTGGGATCAGTGAGAAGAGGTCAGAGAACTGATCTAAGAGATTTATGCAGTTGTCCTTCTACTCAGCAATAAGGCAATCTGCAAGCACAACTCCCTCCGCTAAGCCATCAGCTTCAGTGGTGGTGAAGAGGTCATGGTGAGGGTCACTCTCTTCTTCCTGCCCCTCATCAGTTGCCATGAGCAGGGTTAAGTCAGCCCTATCATAAGGTTTTGGGCGAGTGACATGGAGCACCCTAAGGGGACTTCTGGCAGTGCCCAGGTCTACCAAATAGGTGACCTCACCTTTCTTTTGTACTATGAGATGGAGTCCATTCCATTTGTCCTGGAGTGCTCTTGGGACCACAGGCTCCAATACCCACACCTTCTGTCCTGGGCAGTACTGGCTCAGGACAGCCTTCAGGTCATGCCATTGCTTTTGGAGCTCTTGGCAGGCTTGAAGGTTTTTACTGGCCTTTTTCATGTACTCAGCCATTCTAGATCTTAGGCCAAGTACATAATCCACAATGTCTTGCCTGGGAGCTTTTAAAGGTTGTTCCCATTCCAACTCCTTCCGAGTTTTTCAGGGAGTCCCATGATCATGCCTTTGAGATTTTTATTAAACCTCTCAACCAGACCATTTTGTTTGTGGATGATAAGGAGTAGTTAACTTTAAGTTACACCCCACTCCTTCCACATGGCTTTGAGGTATGCAGACATGAAGTTACTACCTCTCTCTGACACCACTTCCTTAGGGAAACCCACTCTGGAAAATATTCCCAGGAGGGCTTTTGCCACTGCAGGAGCTGCAGTGGTCCTTAATGGAATAGCTTCAGGATACCTAGTGGCATGGTCCACTACCACAAGGATAAACCTATTGCCTGAAGCTGTTGGACGATCAAGGGGGCCAACTATGTCAACCCCTACCCTTTCAAAGGGTACCCCAACCACTGGAAGTGGAATTAAGGGGGCCTTAGATGTGCCACTAGTTTTGCCACTGGCTTGGCAGGTCACACAGGAGCGACAAAACTCCTTTGTGTGTTCTGACATGTGAGGCCAGTGAAACAATGGAACAAGTCTGTCCCAAGTTTTACTCTGGCCTGGATGCCCAGCCAAAGGAATATCATGAGCCAAAGTCAGAAGAAACACCCTATACTGCAAAGGGATGACCAATCTCCTGGCAGCTCCAGGTTTAGGGTCCCTTGACTCAGTGTAGAGTGGTCAAAGGCACAGGATTGAGGCTCCAGTCTCTCCGGAGGTGTGGGTTTGAATCCCCCCGCTGGCACCAATGTAGAAGGCTGGCCTGGATTATAGTGGGTACCTGATGGTACTTACACCTTCTGCCAGGTCCAGTTAAAGCTCCTACTATAACACTTATATCATACTATAGCATTAGAAAGACAATACTCAGAGAGTTACTAAAAATAAAGGTACTGTATTTTAGTGACAATGTGTCAGAAATATCTCAAAGGATATGCTCCCTCAGGAGGTAAGTAAAATACACAAAATATACACACAAACCAAAATTGGGTAAGTAAAACAGTCAGAAATTAGTGCAAACACTGTAGAATACAATAGGATGCAATAGGCCTAGGGGCAACACAAACCATATACTATGAAAGTGGAATGCGAACCACGAATGGACCCCTAGGCTAGTGCAGTGTGTAGAGGGTCACTGGGAGTGTAAGAAAACACTAAGGGTGTCCAAGATACCCCACCCCAAAACCATGGAAAGTAGGAGTAAAATACTATTTCCCCAGACACACACTAAAGTCATGATAGAGGATTTTGCAAAGACCACAACAGACTGCAAAGCACTGAAGACGGATTCCTGGACCTTAGGACCTGCAAAGAAAGGGGACCAAGTCCACGAGTCGTGAAAGTGTCCGGGGGGAGGGGGGCAGGAGCCCACTAAACCCCGTATGAAGGTGCAAAATGGCTGCCCTGGGATGGAAGAAGCGGAAGATTCTGCAACAACAAAAGGAGCTAGGAACTTTTCCTTCATGCAGAAGATGTCCCACGGAGTGCTGGAGGATGCAGAGTTGTTTCTTTGGCAAAAGACCGCAAACAAGCCTTGCTAGCTGCAAAGGTTGCGGTTGAAGAAAAAGGGTGCTGCCTAGGACCAGGATGTTCCCACTTGGGAGAGGAGACAGAGGGGCTCCTCAGCAATGTAGAGAGCCCACGCACAAGAAGGCAGCACCCACATCAGTCCTTGAACACGGCTTCAAGACGACGGAGCACGGCGGTCATCTCAACACTACAAAAGAGGGTCCCACGACCCAGGGAGTTGAACAATGCAGGACGGAGTGCTGGGGACCTGTGCTTGGCTGTGCACAAAGGATTTCCTGGAAAGCTGCACAGGAGCCCTAGCAGCTGCAGTTCAAGCAGTGCACAGGATTACTATCTAGAGACGGAAGGCAAGGTCTTACCTCCTCCAGATTTGGACAGTTGGACCACTGGACAGTCTGGATAATTTGGCTCCACTACAGGTGTTCCAGGGGCCACGCTCGTCAGGATGAGAGGGGTCCAAGAGTACTGGTGACGCTGAAGCTTGGTGCTTGCTGGAGCAGAGGGAAGATTCCGTCAACCAACAGAAGATTTCTTCGTGCCTTCCAGTGCAGGATGAAGGCAGGCAGCCCCCAAAGCATGCACCACCATAGTGTTCTTGCTACTTTGCTGCAGTTTTGCAGGCGTCCTGGAGTAGTCAGCGGTCGATCCTTGGCAGAAGTCGAAGAGAGAGGTGCAGAGGAACTCTGGGGAATTCTTGCAAGTCATTATCTGAGGAAAAGCCCACTGGAGAGACGCAAAATAGCCCTCAGAGAAGGATTGGCCACCTAGTCAGGAAGCACCTATCAGGAGGGGTCTCCGACGTCACCTGCTGGCACTGGCCACTCAGAGGCCTCCAGAGTGCCCTCACACCTCTGGATCCAAGATGGCAGCGGTCTGGGACACATGGAGTAGCTCTGGGCACCACCCATGGGGTGGTGATGGACAGGGGAGTGGTCACTCCCCTTACCTTTGTCCAGTTTCGCGCCAGAGCAGGGACTGGGGGTTCCCTGAGTGGGTGTAGACTGGCTTATGCAAGGAGGGCACCATCTGTGCCCTTCAAAGCATTTCCAGAGGCTGTGGAAGGCTACTCCTCATCAGCCCTTAACACCTATTTCCAAAGGGAGAGGGTGTAACACCCTCTCTCAGAGCAAATTCTTTGTTCTGCTTTCCTGGGACTGAGCTGCCCAGACCCCAGGAGGGCAGAACCCTGTCTGTGGGTTGGCAGCAGCGGTAGCTGCAGTGAACACCCCAGAGAGCTAGTTTGCAGTATCCGGGGTCCATAGTGGAGCCCCGGGGATGCATGGGATTGGCACCCCAATACCAGATTTGGCATGGGGGGACAATTCAATGATCTTAGACATGTTACATGGCAATATTCGGAGTTACCAATGTGAAGCTACATATAGGTATTGACCTATATGTAGTGCTTAGGTGTAATGGCGTCTCCGCACACAGAGTCCAGGGAAATGGCCCTGAACTATGTGGGGGCACCTTTGCTAGTGCAAGGGTGCCCTCACAATTAGTAACTTTGCACCTAACCTTCAGCAAGTGAAGGCTAGACATATAGGTGACTTCTAAGTTAGTTAAGTGCAGTGAAAATGGCTGTGAAATAACATGTGTGTTATTTCACTCAGGCTGCAGTGGTATTCCTGTGTAAGATTTGTCTGAGCTCCCTATGAGTGGCAAAAGAAATGCTGCAGCCCATAGGGATCTCCTGGAACCCCAATACCCTGGGTACCTAGGCACCATATAGTAGAGAATTATAAGGGTGTTCCAATTGGAATTGGTGAAAATGGTCACCATTCTATAGTGACAATTTTAATGGCAGAGAGAGCATAAGCACTGAGGTTCTGGTTAGCAGAGCCTCAGTGATACAGTTAGTCACTACACAGGTACACACATTCAGGCCACAGACTATGAGCACTGGGGTCCTGGCTAGCAGGATCCCAGTGAGACCTAGAAAAATAAACTTAAATTCATGTAAAAATGGGGGTAACATGCCAGGCAAGATAGTACTTTCCTACAACATCTCCTTGGATTCCAATTTGATGAAATCTGTTGAACAAGGTGTGATGGGAGACAGTGTCGGAAGCAGCTGACATGCCCAGGAGGATGAGGGCTGCTGTTTCGCTGCAGTCCTGAAGGGCCCTGATGGTGTCTGTGGTTTCAATGTGTTTTGCTCAGAATCTACATTGAGATGGTTACAGAGGGTTGTGGTGTTCCAGGTGTTAGGTGAGTTGCTGATTGATTGCCTTTTCGAGAACTTTCGCAGGGAAGAGGAGCAGTGACATTGACCAGTAGTTCCTGGGTTCAGGAAAGGAGGCCATGGTGATGGAGATGTTCAGGACATTCTTGAGCTGTTTGCCAATCGTCTTGCTCCAGAGGTTGGAGATGTGGTGGGAACATGGGTCAGTGAGTGCTCCTGAGTGTGTTGAGTTCATGACAGAGATTATAGCTTGAGGTGTTCGGGGTTTGTGTTCAAGGGATTGAGTAGGCGAATGCGGTCAGTGGTGGGGGTTGGGGTTTGAAGTTCTCAGATAGTTGAGATCTTGTCGCAGAAGAAGTCCGGTAGGGTGTCACACAGTTATTGGGAGGGGGTGAGGTTGTTAACAATGGCTGCGGAGTTGGAGAATTACTTCACAATGGTGGCCAGCTCCTTGCTGTGGTTCTTGCTGGCATCTATGCGGTCTGCCAGGGAGCTCTTCTTAGTTTCTTTCAGAAGCTAGTGGTGCTGGTTGAGTGCGGTTGTAAAGGTGGTGTGATCTTGTGTCTTTTTGGTGGTGTGCCACTTTCTTCCTAGTTGCCTGCAGTTGCCTTTGGTGGATTTTAGTTAGCAGTGAACCAGCTGGCTCTTCTGGCAGGTACTTTGGGTTTAGCTGGCTTGACAGAGACGACTGTCAGCACATTCTGCAATCCATTGGGAGAAGTTTCTTGTGGCCCGATCTGGTTCAGATTTTGAGTGTTGTTCCATTGGTCTTCTGATATCTTTTTCTACTTTTTATGCGTGGAGCTGGGCGGGTGTGGTGTCAGCACTGGTAGGACCTGTGATGGTGAAATTGACACTATTGTAGTCAGTCCTGGTGAGCTGCGAGACATGGTTGTATTTGACTCTGTTGCTGGACATAAAGATGGGGTCGGGAGTGTGTCCTGGGGTGTGGGTGGGTTTGGTGACAAGTTGTTTGAGGAAGATGTTTCATGCTTTCCAGGAGGTCAGCTATGTTGGTGTTGCTGGGGCCATCGAGGTGGAAGTTGAGATCACCTAGGAAGATGTAGTGTTTGGAGTTTACAGTGATCAGACTGATGAAGTCCGGAATGGTGATGCAGAGGCTGCAGCGTGGGCCCATTGGTCTTTATGCAAGGGTGCCTCTGATGGTGTTTTTCCATCTATCGGAAGTTGGAAATTGAGATGCTCCATTATCAGGATCGAGTCGTCTGAGCCGGTTGTGCAGTATCTTCTGTCCTTGTGGCTGATGGCAATTCCAGCTCAGTGTTTGTTGATTCAGTCAAAGTGTGTTATCTTGTAGCATTTGGGTGTGGCAAGACGATGACTGGCAAGGAGGTGGGGGTTCAGCCAGGACTATGTAAGGAAGATGATGTCCAGGGTGAGGGAAGAGATTGTGTCCCAAATCTAAGTGGCATGTTTGCCAAGCGATTGTGCTCTGAAAATAATGCACTGGAGTTGTGCTGTGGTGGTATTGTTCGGCATGGTGGATGCAGTTGTGTCTCTGGCATTAATCTTTTTTTTCCGTGGGGCAGGTGAAGCGGCAAAGCAGGAAGGCCAACAGTCCTCTGGCGTTGCGAGGGAATGAGTGACAGCAGTTATTGTGGCTGATGGACCCGGGATCCAGGGCTCTAAAGTCTGCAGCAGATCGGGGTTAAAGGATTCCTGGCACTGGGTACAGTCCAGGCATACAGGCTTGTCTTTGGTGCATCTTTGGCGAACAAGATGCGCAGCTACGCTGCAGTCTCCATTTAGTAGGTCCTGGGAGGGGCCCTGGGTGAGGTTAACGAGGGGCAGGAAAAAAAACAAGTACAAGGAAGCAGGGCAGGAAAAAACAGCAGCCGATGGTGCCAAAAAGCAGATGCACCAAAAAATGAACAGAAAATTGTCCAGTAGGCAGACAACGACAGGCAGCAGCAGACCAAGTACCACGGAGAACAAGGTCACAGGTCAAACAGAGCAGCACTCTTAAGAGGGGGAGCACAACAAAGCAGAGGAAGCAGGGAGCTGGTACGAGAACCTTACAACCCAGGTTCATTAAAGGTTATAAAAAGAGTAATGCCATGGAAGTGTAGTTTCTATTTCTATCAACATTTAATGGAGTATTTGTACACAGTTTGTGGTAACTACAGCTTGCTGTGCCAAACCCTGAAGAAGCAAAAAAAAAAAAGGTGATGGATGGAATGCTTGAATTAATCTCAGGCACTGGCAATTGCTTGGCCACATCCGAATCCATCACTTTTTTGCCCACCATGCCACCTCCGTTTGGACCCAGCCACATGCAAATCAGTTTTGACCCTGCTCCTCATGGGAACAGTCAAGCCCGAACTGCCAAGCCAGGTCCTCCCTGAACCGCAACACGAGCAACAACCTAGGACCAGTATCGCCCTACTTGTGGCTCTTTAGCCAGATATAGCTTGATTCCTGTGGAACAGTGAGCCAGAGATCCACGTCAGGGCATACTTGGTGCACCTAGGATAGCAAATACAAAAATATTGAGGTGACAGATAGAATGCCTGAATTAATCTGAGCCACTGGCAATTAATCATGTCTGCATCCCAATCCATTGTAACTAGGGAAAAACAGGACCTAGGTTGCTGTGGTAATCCACAATATAGCAACAGTCCTATTCTGGGGATGTCCTTAATCTGTAATTAGTTATAATTGATAACTACAACAAATGGAACACACATACTGCTTAATAGTGTATCGAACAACGTTTAACCCTGGAAGGTCAAAGGGAAGCTTGAATATAAGTTATGCTTAAAACAGGGCCTAATACTGTTCAATAATATGGTATATGTGTGCTCATCACACAAGCACTGAAACTGCCTCTAAACTTCTCCAGCATTAAAGCTTTTTTCTTGGCTACTTTGCCTGCATACAAAGCTCCTGCCTTCTGTGCATGTCTTCTCTCTCAAGAAGGTCCTGGAGGAGGTTTAGAATCAACACTTCCATTACTGTTTTTCAACTCTCTGCATCCTGAAAGAAATGCCGTGAAAAAGGATACTGCACCCAGTAAAGCAACATTACTTGGTTGCAGAACTATGATGCTTATTACATGCTAAGGTAACAACCTAGCCTCTAAGTCTCACACTTTAAAATTGTTCCTAAGCAAGAGAAAAATGTTAGGGAATTGCTACCTGTTAGCCGCTTTATTATGTGAAGCTGGCCACCAGCTTGGTGAAAGATCCGAATTCTCTTTCTGCCAGGATAGCCACTAAAGCTGTGACTGAAAAAAATGACTAAGCTCTGTTAACAGATGCAGAATAGATCTATCTTTTTCACATCTTCAGTTAATCACAATTTTTGCTGACTTTCTTGTGTTGGGTGAGAAACATATTGGTAAAACCCTTATGGAAGAAGACAGCTACCAAATGTTTGCATGGCGTAAACAATAATCCCAGAAGATGCAAGCCATTACTGCTAGCCTTTAGGAGTAAGACCAACACACAGGGAGATAATAAAGAACCTCATACTGTTGGAGGTATGAAGTAAGCTCACATAAGAAAAAGTGAACATTTTGATGCAAAACATAGGTAGAGTGATGACCACAAGGGAGATGTGAGCTAATATCCAAGAAATTCACCAAGGCAGCACAGTGGAAAGTAGAAAATAGGTTTAATCGTCAATAAAGGCTCTATCCACAGCAACACTTCTTTCTCCATCGGTGTCTCCTCTCCAACTGTCCCCCCAACATTCTACGCTGATCCACAAACACCAGTGGAATCTTCCTCACTTCACATTCCATATTCCACTAAACATCTCAAGATACTCTGATGGAGTGTGTAAAGCTGCTTTATAAGTATCACAATAAAACATTAGAAAACAAAAAAGCTATTTTAGTGCCTTACATTTCTGCAGCCAAACTGTCAGTTTAATACATGGTTTGCTGTGTCCATTGTTGGATGCAATATTACATAAGAATCCCTTGTTTCTCTCACATGTGGGTACAGTTGTTGATGGTGGACATGCCACATTTTACAGCTAAAAATGAAACTGCAGATGTGCACGGAACCAGGGGCTGTAAAGGTAGTCTTACCAAACTTTTGAAATAATTTTAGGCCACTGAACATTTGCACACCTTAAAGATACATACTGATTTATTTTGTCAAATACAGCACAAGTACTACTGATCGGCAAGGGACCATTGTCAGCTAGCCCTAGTAGCATACCATGCTAAAGAAGAGGCGGCCTGGTGGGGGCCACAGAAATCCCACTTCCTTCATACTATGTCAAACAGTTTTGTAAGTAGTGTTAAGGCTTTTCCCAGAGCAACTGCTCTTCATCACTTAGGACTGAGATGGGAGTGTTAGCTCATATATGAAAAACATTACTAGAAATAGGCAATACGCTATTTTAGCAGACACCAGCTGAATGACTAAGGCAACAATCGAAGTGGTGAACAAAAATGTTTGGAAGAAAAAACAATGATGAATTGTTGACCTAAATATCTTTCACATATCGGCCTTGTGTCTGGCTTATCTTTGTTTGAATTTGTTCTGGGTATGTACACTATAGACAAATGTTGCCTGTCCATTGCACTACATTTGAGAATTTAATTCAGTACTATATCGGTGCATGTCCTATCTGTGAAACATGGCAACCCTTACAGCTGTGGGTGTTCTGGGGTCTACATTGAGGAAGATATACAGTTTTTCTCTATGTAGCTGCTGTACACAGTGTTGATTGCTCTTGCTAGAATAGAACATTACCAATAAGGACGGAAGCAGCATTTGTAAGCAAACTGACAATGGAAACACACTGTTCAAAGAAGTCACTTAATTAACCTAGGAAACTGTATGCACTATTGTGGTGACTGCTTTGTATTATGTGCTCGTGGGCCTTTTCTGCAAGATCCAGGAGCTCCACCTCTTGAATGGAAACTTTGGCTAAAGCATATCTGGGTGCCATTGATGGTCATAAGTTCAGACCAGAAAGAAAAAAAAGTTTATTGTATTATTATTTGGGAATCGAGGGACAGAACATATTCGATCATCTTCCAGTTTATGAACTCGCAGAAGATGAGGAGTTAGATGAGTTTCAAATGGCTGTTTCTCAATTGGACAAGTATTTAATTAAAAGTAAGAACATTGTTGTCCATCGTTATAAATTCTTCACAAGGTCACAAGGTCCCAGTGAAAGCATTGACACCTTTATTACTGCATTGAAAGTTCTTGCAGCCAAATGTGAATTAGAGAACTTTACATCGCAACTCATCCGTGATCAGCTGGTTGCCAGGTGTTCTTCAAAAATAATTCAGGAAAAGTTGCTGACTTGCAAAGATCCTTTGTGGGATAAGGCTATTGACATTGCTAAAAGCATTGAATGTTCCATGGAGGATGCCAAGCTATTAGAGGCTTCCATGGCTAGTGCAACCATCTCTGGTGCAGTTGTTAGTACGCAAAGTGATAGCAACAATAAGCATTTAGAAAGAAAACAGGACAATTCATTTTTAAGAAGTAGAATCAATCAGAAGCTCACATGCTACAGATGTGGTTCTTCTACGCACGTATCTTCATTCAAGAATTGCCCTGCTGTACAACAACAATGCAGAAACTGCAACAAATTGGGACACTTTGCAAGAGTGTGCAGAAGTGCAAAAAAGAACAATATTTGTTGTGTAATTAGTGGTGATACAGAGAATGTGGTGGAAGAACAAATGAATGAATATGTGTTGGTGGTTAAAGACTCTGCCAATGTTAAGAGAGTTGTTGATGATTCTGACGTTGATGTAATAATTGATGGGAAAAACATTAGGTTATTGGTAGACACAGGGGCTCGTATAACCATAGTGGCTCAGGAAAAGTACATGGAAAACTGGATTTCTAAAACTCTTTACCCTCCAGATGTTTCCACTGTTGCATTTGAGGGTAGCAAAATCGATTTGATAGGTTACTTCTGGGCCTCGATAACCATTTTCGACAGAACACTGTGTGGTAAGATCTATGTAGCAAAAAAAGGGATCAATGTTCTTGGGTTGCTTCATCAGGCTGAATTCAACCTAGCAGTCAAGCCAGGCCGAGACAAACCTGTAGTTCTAGATGATGAGAGCTTAAGTCCAATCAACTTTGTCTCCAATTCAGTAGAGGTATGGCAACGTAAATTCACCAAATTATTTCAGGAACGACTTGGCAAGATTACTAACTATTCTCACACGATAAAACTCAAACATAATGCTGTTCCAGTCAAGCATAAGCTGAGGAATTTACCTTTAAGTGTGAGATCTGAGTTGTCCAAGTTGCTAAAGGAAATGTGTGAACAGGGTGTTATAGAAAAGGTTGAGGCGACTTTGTGGTTATCCCCCATAATCCTGGCTAAGAAAAAATCAGGTGACTTGAGAAGTTTGAATGAGGCAATTTGGGTGGATAGCTTTCCTCTCCCGAGAATTGATCTGATTGCGAAAATTGGCTCCTCTCAATGGTTCACCAAATTAGGCCTAAAGTCAGCTTACCACCAAGTAGATTTAGATGTAGATTCTAGACATTTTACAGCATTCATTACGCCTGATGGTACTTATTAGTTTTGTAAACTACCTTTTGGCTTAGCCTCAGCGGCTGCAGCTTTTCAGCAACTAATGTCTGATATGTTTGCAGACAATCCTAATGTAGCAGTCTTTCAAGACGATATTCTTGTGTTTGCTAATAATGAGTCTGAACATGATAAAGTTTTAGAGAAAGTGTTTCACACATTGGAAAACAGAGATGTTACCTTGAGAAAAGATAAGTGTGTCTTCAAGGTTGATGAAATTGAATATCTTGGCCATGTTTTCTAAAGGTATGGCATCAAGCATAAACCAAGTCTAGTTAAAAGCATACTAGAAGCACCTCCCCCAAAAACCAAGGACCAGCTACTGTCATTTCTGGGGCTATGCAAATTTTATGCTAAATTTCTGAAGAACTTTGCCAAAAACACTGAATGTTATAGAACCGTATTAAAGAAACATGTATTCTCTTGGTTCAATGAATGTAATGACATGTTTGAGCAAATCAAACAAGAAATTGTTAGTGTTACTGCCCTACAACCGTTTTCAGAAAATAAGAACACTATAATTACAGTGGATGCTTGTGAGTATGGGCCTGGTGCTGTCATATCTCAAATTTCTAATGATGGGAAAGAAAGCACTGTGGGTTTCGCATCTAGGACTTTAAGGCAAGTGGAACGTAAGTACTCAGTGATCGAAAAAGAATTATTAGCCTGTGTCTGGAGTATTGAAAAATGTAAACAGTTTTTATGGGGTAAACAATTTGAAGACCGATCACAGACTCCTGGTAGAAATTCTTTCTGGTAAAAAGGTGAAACGTTCAACAGCGAGGATTGCAAGGTTATCTGCCAAGCTGTTAGAATTCACTTTTACAGTAGAGTACATACCTGGTGGGAAAAACAGGAGGGCAGATTGTTTATCTAGGCTTCCCGTTAATGATAATGATGAACAAGAATGGGAAACTGAAATCAAAGAATGTTTCGTTGCCTGTGTGTCTGAAAGCACTGTATCTTTAGATGAAAGAGAGTGGGTGAAGGCAGTACAGGATGACAAGACTCTTTGTGAAGTGATGCGTTTGGTCAAATCAGGTTGTCCTGAGTTACAATCATTTTGGAAAGTATCCGATGAGCTGTCCATTAAAGGGGATAAATTGGTCAGAGGCAAAAGGTTGGTTCCACCAGAATGCGTAAGGAGAAGGTTGATTGCGGCGTCCCATAGGGGTCATTTGGGGTCTACAATCACCAAAAGAAAGTTAAGATCCGAATTTTGGTGGCCCAAAATGGATACTGAAATTGAAGACTATGTAAAGAGTTGCCCAAGATGTTGTACCAGTGACAAGGTGTTGATCACGAAGGATCTTCTGAGACTTTCGTTCCTTCTCCTGCAAGGGCCTGGCAAAAACTCGGTCTTGATTTTTTGGGTCCTTATCACATTTTGCCTCCAGATATGAGATACTTTGTTGTTATAATCGATCATCTATCCAGGTGGGTGGAAGTTGAGCCTGTCAGATGTCCAACTACTCGCCTAGTAATAGAATGTCTGAAAAAGATATTTAGTCGTGAGGGTTTTCCTGAACAAATTCTAACGGACAATGGTGTTCAGTTTGTCTCGGCAGAGATGCTTCAGTTTCTGAATAAATGTGGTGTGAAACATATCAGAACACCTCTTTACCATCCACAAAGTAACGGCATGGTCGAACAATTTAATCGAGTGCTGGTAGACTGTATTCAAGCTTCATATAGAAATCACCTGTCCACTTGGTGGTTTGGTCTTATTGCACCACACCTCACTTTGCCACGGGGAAAACTCAATTTGAACTTATGAGAGGGAGGGTGGCATCTACGGAGTTGTGCCCTTTTTGGATGGTAAAGTTGTTCCATGCAGGTTGTGATCTTAAGGAACTTTGGCGGGTTGCTGAGTGTAATTCAGTGGTCTAAAAAGGGGAACTGGTGAAGGCAACAAGGGAAGTAAATTAAAGGTTGGCGATTGGGTGAGGGTGAAAAATCCTGTGCTAGTTAAGAAATGATTAAGTTTAAGGATGCTCAGCAAATACGTGAAGTGCGGAAGAATGCGGTCAGGTTGGCTGATGGAAGCTGGTGGAACAATTCTCGCATAGCTTTGGATCCTGTTGCACGAAATTATTCTGATGTCGCTTTCACTGATGGTGAAATTATGCCAGGCATCAATGGAGAACACAAATGTAGGAAAAGCACTACAACATGTCAAACGCCAAAAAAAAAAAAAAAAAAAAAAGATTTTGTTATTTCATAATTTATTTTCTTTTATGTAATTTATTTTTGTGTGATTTCATAATTTATTTCATTTGAGTAAATATAAAAAAGGGGAAGATGGATGTGGTGACTGCTTTGTATTATGTGCTCGTGGGGACATAGAACAGCGTGGCATCATCGACATGATGTCACAGTGTTCTGTGTTCCTTGTTAGGCAGTTGCCTCTCTCTGTGGCCCCGTTGTGTAATGAATCTTCTTTGCCTCTTCTACAACAATAAACGAAGAAGAAAAGACACGTCTCTTCGAGATTCATTTCCCCTCACTTCAACTATTTTAGGGGGTTTATTTCGGAGTTTCTTTCATATTATTGGGAAGATAGGAAACAGAAGAGTATTCTACACTACCTAATGCATTTGCTTGGCTTTACATAATCAAAGAACTGTGTTTTAAATGAAATATGTGTGTGATTTATCAATTCATATTTTCTAAATTTGAAGCTGATAATTGTTCAGTTAACTTTATAGTCATTCAATCTTTGATGTTTTTCAGGAATGTTTTACCTGAAATAAAGTTATAGCATTTGTACTAAATAATGTTTTATAAAGGGATAACACACAAGTCCACACTGTGTATTATCTAAATTAGGTATGACCTCTGGGAGATCGCCGCATTGGTTGCCAGTTGTGCCTCCTCTGCAGCAAGTTGCTCACCTCAATTCCCCACATTAACGATCTAGGCATTGGTGGTTTTGACCTATGTTTGTTCCGGCCACTTTGATGCATGTCGAGGTGGTCGTCTCCTACACTATTTCAAGGTGTGTGCTGGAAAATTATAACCATCCAGACGATCCTTTGAAGAAACTATGCCACTAGACATTGTTTTGAGTGTCACACTTCCTGTTCTTCACTCATTATAAAAATACCGCACGTGACCTCTTTTGTATTCATTAAAAGAGGACTTTCAGAGCATACAGTATAGCATTCATAATAGGATGTACACACTGTTTCTTAAGCTTACAATATAAAAATATTATATAGACACAGTTTATATTAGCTGATGTATAATCTAAATCTTTCTCATCACTAATATTAGCCTTCCGTATTAATAGAATGCATTGTTACTGAAATTGGGCACACTCCATACCTTCCATGGTTGAAGCTAGTATAATTCAACCTCCACCCTTTCATTATGTAGTAGGTAAACCAGATATACCACGGGAGAGATGGATAAGAATCTTAACGTCCTATTTGATAGCAATAGGAGGAGAAAAATGTATTCCCACAAGAAAGCAGCATTCATTATTACAAAATATTGGTTTACAGGCTAGGAACATTTATGAAAATCTCCCGAAGGGTGTCCCAATAGAAGATGGAGTAGAGGGAGAAGGACTGAATGTTTACCAATCCACATTGACTAGTTTAGAGAACTATTTTATAAAAAGCTAAATGTGGTCCTGGTAAGGCATAAGTTGTTGTGTAGAGTCCAAGGCAAGAAAGAGAAAACTGCTTATTACACTGAAGTACTCCAAAGTTTGTCAGCCACATGGGAATTTGGTCAACTTACTGATTCCCTCATACGTGACCAATTAGTAAGATGTACAAACAACCCCAAAGCACAAGAGAAACTACTTGCCTTAAATCCTAACTTACAAGAAGCAATAGATATCACCAAGGGAACTGAACAGCAGAGTGTATAAAGGAAATGAAAGCTCAAACTTATGGAGTTTTACCTAATGAAACAGGGGATGTTAATAGTGTAGTAGAAACAGATGACATTCATAACATAAAGAACATTTAAGAACAGAAGTTCAACAAAAGAAGTTGTAAAATCAAAAAGTTAAGGTATTAGATGATGTGGCAACACTAACCACGGAGCGAATAATCCCAAATGCCCTGCAAAATCAGTGTTAAGCAAAAAATTGAATAAAAGAGAGCATTTTGCTAAAGTATGTAAAGATTCAGGGAGTAAAGGTGTTGATGTAGTGAAGCCTTTAGATAATGACTGACGCAAATCTAAGAATAGAATTGTTTTTCAAGTAAATATAATCGAAAAGAATGAAAGTGTTGCTTACCAAACATGTGACACTTCACTAGATGGAGTAGATTTTAAAGTGCATGCAGACTCATGCTATCCCTACATGATCAATGAAAAGAAAAAACTTCAAGGGCAAGTTTGCTGGCACAAATTATGTAATAGAACCTGACATCCATCCAGGGGGCTACAATAAGGATTCTATTCCGTTGGAAGGAATGGTCAAAATGAGAACATCCTTGAAGGGTAGGAGCACTGTAGGAAAAAATATATATTTCCAAACAAGGTTCTGATTTTTTAGGTTGGAAACATCAAAAGGAATTGGGCATAATACTCGACCCCATTAATGAAGAACAAGTACTTTTTATTGACAGATCTGGTATTGAGAAAAAGTATGTGAAGAATTCACAAGGGTCTTTGCAGAAAAACTAGGACTTCTTGCTTAATGATTTTGTGCACAAAACCAAACTTATAATTTATGTCATCCCAGATAGACCCAAATCCATTACTTATGAAAGAACCCCTTAAAAAGATTCTTGAGAAGTTGGAAGCACAAGTTGTAATTGAGAGAATTGAAAGTTTGGAAAGGCTTGTGCTGACCTTCGTGACCTAAATTCCAATATATGGGTTGGCAGGCATCCCCTGCCCAGAATAAATGAGATGTTAACTTTAATTCACAAAGTAAAGTTTTTTTTAGCATGCTAAATCTTTCAGCAGCTTACCATCAAATTGCACTCCACAAAGAACCCAGTACCTTACCTCGTTCATTAAACCTTTTCGAGCATACTGCAACTGCAGGATGCCCTTTGGGTTAGCTTCAGTGGTGGTTGATTCTGTGAAATGTGCCCCATGCCTTCCAGCAAAGAAGAATTAAAATCGTTCTTAGGATTTGCTGAGTATATATCTAAATTTGTAAGAAATTGTCAGACATTGTAAAACCATTATGCAGGTTTCTAAAAAAAGGTGTCTCGTGTGAATGGAAGCATGAACATACCATGGCATTCAAGAAAATTAAAGAGCTATTGTAAATGCTCCTAACATAGGCAAATAAAATGATAATTATAAAACCACCTTAACTACAGTTGCCATTAATAGGGGACTTGGAGCTACTCTAACCCAGGTAGTAGAGGGTTCAGAGACCATTGTTGCTTTTGCTTCCAGACAGCTCAAAGGGCCTGAAGTAAATTACTCCGCTGTAGAGAAGGAAGTGTTAGCATGCTTCTGGGGCACCAACCACTTCAAATTCTACCTATTGTGTTAGCTGTTTCTATTAGGGATGAATCACAAACCTTTAATACCAATACTGGCTACCAAAAGCATGGAAAACACCACACCACGTAGAGCCAAAGTGGATTTTATAATCACAGGGCTATCATTTTAGAACAGAACACATGCCAGCGGTAAGGAATCTGGCAGCGGACTGCCTTTCTAGACAACACATTGCAGATTATACCAATAAAAGTTCCTTGCGAGATGAAACCATTCTATCTATATTGTCCCTGCCTTACTAGAAAACGAATGGGAAGGTAACACTAAAGTATCAGTCAAAAGGAAAATCATACAAGGATGGCCCGAGAAATGGAAATCTTTACCAGAACACTTACAGCCTTATTGGAACTAATTATCCATTCAAGGAACTTATATTCTAAAAGGTTAGAGAATCATACCTCAGAAAACCTTACAGAACGCATTGCTAATATTGCCCATGAAGGTCACCTAGAAAGGAACTTAATGAAAAACACGATCAGGGCAGAGTACTGGTTTCCCAACATGGATAGTATAGTGGAGAACAAAGCAAAAGATTGTTGTGCTTGTGTGAAAAGTGATAAAACTAAAGCAACACAAAGCTCCACTCTCCACAGTGACTGTTCCGTCTAAACCATGGGACTAACTGGGATTGGCTCTAATAGATCCTATCAACATTACAGGGGTAAATCAAAAATGTATCTTTGTGTGGACTGATTACCATCCATATTGGATCAAAGCAAAATTTGTAAATAACAAGCATTGAGTCATTGATAGAATTCCTGGCTGATTCATTCTTACAAGAAGGCATCCCCAATACCATAGAAACTGACAATTGGGTACAATTTGTATCAGAAGAAATCAAAACTTATCTGAAGAATCTATCCATCAGTCATATAAGAACACCCTTATACTGTCCCAAGGCTAATGGGTTAGCAGACGGAACAAATAAAATGATTAAGAAAGCCATCAAACGTGCTCACATTACAAACAGCAATACAAAAAACCCTAAGAGACACATTATGAGCATACCACATCTCTCTCCATTCCATGACAGGAGTATCACCATTTACAGCCCTAAAAGGGAGGAAGTCTAGTTCTAAGCATTCTTCCAGCTGGCTCAATGGAGGTCAATCAGTATGGACAGAAAGCCTATGAAAGAATCTACAAGCGATGACCAACAAAAACACAATTCTTGGTATAACAAAAAAAAGGGTAACTCAGAACCAAAAACGGAGGGTGGGACAATGTGTAGTAGTAAAAAACAACCCTCCGTGAGTAAAAACAAGTATTCCCAACCATCAAGGATTTGTGAATTGAAACAAAATGTGGTAGATTTAGGGTATGGTAAAATGTGGAGTATGGACAGACTAGCCCACTGTCCCAAAAATGTTTTAGATAACCTCAACTAGTAAAACACAAAATACCAGAATAACGTAGGAACAACAGAACAGCAAAAAGGCAAAAGGATTATAAATTTCCCCAAATGGTTAATAGATTATGGAAGGTAGTCTTGGCAAGATTAATTAACTTGATTTATTACAGATATTGTGATCAATTGATGCTATTTGTAAATATGTGTATCTTGTAACACTCCAAGCCCAACACTAGATGGCGGAAGCAAAGGAAAGCATGTGAATCTGCAGCACTACATATCACAAACAGATGTACACTGGATAAGTGACATGTTACGTTCGATGGCATGTGTAGCTACAGATACACATGCTATGCATAGACTACAAAGCAATTGCTCTCCCCAAAAAATGCGGTGGCTAGCCTGTAGGAGTTGTTTGATATAATGTTCTTAAGACAGGTTGACCAACACTGGCCTGTTGCTTTGAAAATACATCTAGAGTAATGCTTCTAAGTGTATGTGGTGTAGACCATGTGGCAGCTTTGCATATGTCTGCCATTGGTATGTTTCCTAAAAATACCATAGAGGCACTTTTTTTACTAGTGGAATGAACTTTAGGTGTGATTAAAAGTTGGTGTTTTGCCTTAATGTAACATGTTTGAATACATTTAACAATCCATCTAGCTAATCCTTGTTTAGAGATAGGATTACCTTTATGTGGCTATTGGAAGGCAATGAAATGCTGTTTAGTTTTTCTAAAATATTTTGTTCTAACCACATAATACATTAGAGCTCTTTTAAGATCAAGATTGTGAAGGGCTCTTTCTGCGGTTGAATCTCGCTGTGGGACGAAGACTGGCAATTCCTCTGTTTGGTTTATGTGAAAAGGTGATACAACCTTTGGCAGAAATGTTGGATTAGTTCTAAGTACAACTTTATGTTTGTGTACTTGGAAAAAAGGTTCCTCAAGAGTGAATGCTTGTATTTCACTAACTCTTCTTAATGAAGTAATTGCTACTAGGAAAGCAACTTTACAGGTTAGAAATTGAATCTCACAGGAATGTATGGGTTCAAAAGGTGGGCCCATTAGTCTTCTGAGTACAACATTGATATTCCAAGCAGGAACTGGTGGTTTTCTAGGAGGAATAATACATTTTAGTCCTTCCATGAAGGCTTTGATAACTGGAACTCTAAAGCGAGAGGTATGTTGTGTGGTCTGCAAATATGCCAATATAAATGAAGTAGATAGCATACAATATCTTGTATTGATGCTGTAAGTGGGTCAGTATTTTTAGATTGACAGTAATAAACAAATCGTTTCCATTTGTTAGCATAGCATTGTCTAGTTGTAGGCTTGCATGCTTGTTTGAGAACTTCCATGCATTCTAATGTAAGATGCAAGTATACAAATTCTATGACTTTAGGAGCCAAATCGCTAAATTGAAAGCACTGGGATTTGGATGTCTGATTTGATCTTTGTTTTGTGATAGCAAATCCGGTCTGTTTAGAAGTTTGTAGTGAAGTACTACTGGTCTAGGAGTGTTGTGTACCAATGTTGTTGTGCCCACTTGGGGCTATGAGTATTATGGTGAGAGAGAGCACTGACGCAGTTTGCTGACCAGAAAAGGAAGTAGTGGGAGAAGGGGAAAAGCGTAAGCAAATATCACTGACCAGCTGATCCATACAGCATTGCCCTCGGACAGAGGTTTTGGGTGTATGGATGCGAAGTTTTGGCATTTTGCATTTTCACTTGTTGCGAATAGGTCTATTTCAGGTGTCCCCAACATTTGAAAGTACTGATGAAGTACCTGAGAGTGAATCTCCATTCGTGTATCTGTGTCCTGCTTCGGAGATCCGCTAGCTGATTGTGTATTCCTGGGATATATTCTGCTACTAGATGAATGTGATTGTGAATGGCCCATTTCTATATTGTTTGGGCTAGGGACAGTTGAGATGAATGTGTCCTGCCTTGTTTCTTTAGGTAATACATGGTCGTCATATTGCCTGTTTTTATCAAGATAGACTTGTGTTTGAGAAGGGGTTGAAACGCATTTAGGGCAAGGAACACAGCCAATAATTCTAAATGGTTTAGGTGATAATTTAGCTGTTTTTAATTCCATTCCCCTTGAATGGTAAGGCTGTTGAGATGAGCTCCACGATGCATCTGTTGTTATTAAGGTCTGCAGCACAGGGTCTTGAAATGACCGCCCCTTCATTAAATTGCTGAGATTCCACCATTGAAGGGAGCTGTGCGTTTGGCAGTCTAACAACATTAGACGTTGCAATTGACCCTGTGCTTGAGACCATTGCTGTGAGTGTTCTAATGTTTAGTTTTGCATGGAGTACTATTGCTTTGTAGGATGCCATCATTCCCAATAGTTTCATGATAAATCTTACAGTGCATTGTTGATTTGGCTGCATTTGTGGTATGAGGTTTTGGAAAGCTTATATCCTTTTCTATTTGGATAGGCTTTTTCCGTATTGAAAATAGCACCTAGGTAAGGTTGCACCTGTGCTGGCTAAAGATGGGATTTTTGGTAGTTGAGAGTGAACCCTAATGTATGTAGGGTTTCTACTGTGTATTGAGTGTGTTGTTGACATTGTATAATATTGCTTGATATTATTAGCCAATCGACTAGCTAAGGAAATACATTTATGTGTTGTCTTCTTAGGTAAGATGCTACTACCGCTAGACATTTTGTGACTACTCTTGAACCTGTTGTAATGCCGAATGGTAGAACTTTGAATTGGTAATGTCTTCCTGCTATCACACACCTTAGGTATTTTCTTTAAACTGGATGGATGGGCATATGGAATTACGCATGTTTGAGGTCTAATGCAGTCATGTAATCTTGTTTTTGTAGTAGTGGAATGACGTCCTGCAGAGTTACCATGTGAAAGTGCTCTGACAGGATATATAGATTTAGTGGTCTGAGATCAAGAATGGGTCTGAGAGTGCCAACCTTTTTGGGAATGAGGAAGTATAGTGAGTATATCCCTGTTGAGATTTTGGGACTAATTCTATTGCCTCTTTCAGGAGTAGCGATTGTACTTCTTGTAATAGAACATCGTGTTCTAGGGACAACCTGTGATAACGTGGAGGAATGTTTGAAGGGTACAAATCAATTCTAGGCAATAACAATTGCGCATAATTGAAAATACCGATTGGTCTGTGGTGATATTTTGCAATTGGGAGTGGAATTGCACAGGAGATGTGTGGGGTTGTGGCATGCTTTGTAAGTCACTGTTTTGATGGGGTAGTGACATGTTTTGAGGCCTGGAATTTGTCTCTGGCTCTAAAGTGTTGGCCTCTATAGGAGCCTCTAAATCTCCCTCTCTGACACTGTTGTTGACCTTGTTTAGCCTGGGAGGTAGAAGCCTCTGTAGATTGTGGTTTTAATCCTCCTCTAAATTGCTGCTTGCGAAAGGAGCCTCTGTAAGGTGTTGTATATAAGGCTCCCATTGCTGAGTTTTTCTATTGTGGAGTCACCCTCAGGACCAAACAGGTGTTTCTTACTGAAAGGCATATTTAGGACTACCTGCTGTATTTCTGGTTTAACTCCTGAAGAACGTAACCATCCATTTTTGTGTATGGTTACAGCAGTATTCACACTTCTAGCTGCTGTATCTGCAGCATCAAGGGCAGACCTTATTTGCATTATTACTAATTGCCTGACCCTCTTCAACAATTTGTTGAGCCCTTTTTTGATGTTCCTTTGACATGTGTTGTAATTTCTCCTGCATCTTGTCCCAGTGAGCTCTATCATACCTTGCTAGCAAGGCTTGTGAATTTGCAATGCGCCATTGGTTAGCTGCCTGTGTAGCTACCCTCTTGTCAGCAGCATCAATTTTTCTACTTTGTCAGGGGGAGGGGCATCCCCTGACGACTGGCTATTAGCCCTTTTTATGGCAGCACTGACAAACAGTGAGCCTGGAGGTACCGGATGTGTAATGTAAGCAGGGTCTGTAGGTGCAGGCTTTTATTTCTCGTCTATGCGTGGTGTTAAAACCCTAGCCTTAACAGGCTCGTTAAATATTTCATCTGCATGCTTCATCATGCCAGGTAACATTAGGAGGCACTGGTAATGTGAGTGCATGGAGGACAAGGTATTAAAAAGGAAATCCTCTTCTAGAGGCTCACTGTGCATGAGTACCCTGTGGTACGCAACTGCCCTAGAAATGACCTGCGTTTATGCAGTTGTATCCTCTGGTGGGAAGGTTTAATAGGATATAAATCTGGGTCAATAGCTGGTATGGGATTTGGATCATACAGATCCCAAGGACCAACCGTATCACCATGAGAATAAGTCTTTGAGAGAGTTGGTGAAGGGAATGGTGGAGGGCTAATGGGTGGTGGTGAAAAAGAAAGTTGTGGTGAGTGTGGGGGAGAAGTATGTGAAGGTAAAGGCTTCTCCTTTCGTTTAAAAATCTTTGCTGGTGGAGGAGCAATAGAGAGATTTTCCTGAAAAGCCAACTTTCTTTCAGTCTGTGGAGGAGATGCAGTAATGATCCTCCCAGTCTCGTTATGGATATGGATCCTTGATTGTCTTTCATCCATAATTTCAAAAAATGGTTGAATGGCAGTTTCCTCTGAAATGTATTCTGATGGTTTCAATGATTTTGAGGACTGTTCATCATATGTTTTTGAGCTCTGTTTTAGGTGGCTCAAAAGTCCTTGTTCCTCTGAATAAGAAGACTTTTTCGGCTTCGAAGTTGGCAATTAATTCGGGCCCGCACATACAGCTGGTTGTTTTGGCTCAGAGGCAGGACGTCAAGGCCATGACTCCGAACAGTTGGGATTCTGACTCGGTTCGGAGGTTGGCCTTTGGGTGGACTTGCTCGACTCTCGAATCGAAGTAGGTGTGGCCTTTTTCAGCACCGAACCCGAAGGTTGGTCGCTGAGTATTTTCTTGCATGTCAAACCATGGCTCTCTGGCAGTGGTGCAACCCAAGGCCTACGATGATCTTTTAGGAGTGGGCGTAGGAGCAGTTGTACTCACGTGCTGATCGGCAGTGATGAGTGTATGTTCCTCCAAGTCTTGTTCGGAGTCTGCGTTCTGGATGGAAACTGCAGTCTGCGTCTGTTCTTTCTCCATGGTGTCAATATACTCGGTACTCTTCAACACCATTTTCAGTCTCCTGGCTCTCCAGTCACGTAGGGGTTATTGGATCAGAATGACAGCCCGGCTTCACAATTCTCTTCTTGGTGATCGGGAGAGAGACACAGATTACATATGAGGTGTTGGTCTGTGTATGGAAATTCAGCTTGGCATCGGGGACAGAATCGAAATGGAGTCTGATCCATCAAGCTTTGATGTGGTAGGCGCGAACAGGCCTGAACTGGGCCCTCACACACAGAAGGGCAAAATCTGTTTTTCAAGTGTACTATCGGTTCGACTATTGGTGGAAAACAGGATTGAAACAATACCGACGGTTAAGAAAGTTATCTAAAGTTTCAGTTTCAAAATCTCGGAGCGAGAGGAAACACGTCCAAACCAGACAGCGGAAAGAAAGCAATCTAAGTATGGAGTCGATGCCCATGCGCAGTATGACCGAGAGTCACTCGATCCCATGACTCCAAAAATACTTTTTCAAAGAAAAACAACTTGTAACACTCAGAGCCCAAAACTAGATGGCGGAAGCAATGTATAGCATGTGTATCTGGAACTACACACATATATATATATATATATATATATCAAACAAAAGGTCAGAGTTAAAGTCTCAGCGCCGCACTCAGCTGCCCATGCCAAAGGAGACCAACCTCAAATTAATTGTATATCCAAAAGAATTGTTCACCACACTCCAAAGAATCCAATTATAGCATTTATTATCCAAACAATCAGCAACCACCAAAGCATTTCACCTCCACTTGAGTCTTGTTTACGGTCAGTGAGTCCTATTTCGCTTGCCCTTAAATTGAAAAATTCTATCCTCCCCATATTAATACATTCTATGTATAATAGTTTTACCAAACATAACCAAAAAGAAAAACAAACAATACATAACAATTAAAATAAAACTGGCAATATAAAAAAAAATATTCAATCCTTTCAGATGGATCAATTGTCATTAGATGTTCAATTATTGTAGGGGTTAGTAATTTGAAATCAAGTTAATTAAATTATAACCATTTCTCTTGAGGACTATACGTATCACACATTATATACAACCTTAAAGAAAATTATATAGAACTAGATTATAAGATGACAATGTAATAGTACACACGCTATTATTTGCAATTCCTTCCCTATATTGGCTAACTGCCTCATACCATTCAATACTTGAATTCGTATGGGACCGAAAAGTAATATATAATACCTCTACTCTTATAACAATGATATCGGCTAAGTGTCCAATAAAATACTTTTAAATAATGCGATAAATGTCTCTCAAATATAGAACCTAGTTACTGACAATAACACTGACTCCAAAAATTATGAAGACTTGTGACTTTTCAATACCAATATCTACCAATACAAGAGGATTGTTTACAAATAATTAAGCCTGCGTTCAAATATACTTTTTTACTTGTAGTTCATCCCCTTTATAAATGTAGATATAGTTACTCCTCTCCTGGGGATCTCTTGACAGTAATAACAAATAAAAACAGCTCACTGAACGAGTGTTTTATATAGGCCCCATGGGATTTAAAAAAAAACATGCACAGAGGATCTGCCAATGGAGGCTCCAGTCGAAGGCTAAACGGGCCTCAGATAGTTCTGGTGAGGGGGTCAAAATGCCCTCAGTGATCAGCCCTTTGGAAGGTGCCCGTATTGTCCTTCCTTGAGGTCAGGTTGGCTGAGGCACCACTTGATGAAGATGGATTCATTCCGAGTGACCTGGTCATGTCCTCTCTTGGCTGTTATCACTGAGCGATTTCTGTGAGTAACTCTGACAGGGATGACCTTCAAATGGAAGGTGGTCTCCCACCTCCGCTGGCTTATTGGGTCAGGGTATTACTACCCGGTCCCTTCAGTTTTTTCACAAAAAAGGTTTTGGGGCTCGGGTATGTCTGAGTCCCAAGATGGATGCCAGCACTTCCTGGTTGAAGTGTTGGCAGCCAATCAGATCTCAACAAGAGATTTGTGGGGTCTCAGAAAGATCCATGCATGTTCCTAGATATATTCATTTATTTTCCCTTTAATAACTCCAAAACTACGTAATAGATTGACATCAAATTACAAAAAGGCTCTTTCTGTAACGAGAGCTAGCTTTTTGCCAAATTCGGTGTAATTTTGTCCAGCAGGTTGGATTGTAGCTGTGCCTAAAATTCCTATGAGAAATTGCATGGGGTAAATATGTTTTGAGAACCACCCTCTTTCTCAGCCCCTGGTTGATAAATCACCCTCAAACTTTCAAGATGGCAGCTGAAGTCAGCGGTGGACTAGTTTTTGAAAATGTAATGAAGATTCGTCAAAGGGTGCAAAAGTTATTGGGAAAACCTATGGAAATTAGCTCCTAACTATAACTCCCTACTGGTAACCACAGGAAGGTATGTGTGTATATAAATATATATGTTACTTACAGAGTAGACATCTGTTTGTGGCATGTAGTGCTGCAGATTCACATGCTTTGCTTAAGTCCGCCATCTAGTGTTGGCCTTGGAGTGTTACAAGTTTTTTCTTCTAAGAAGTTTTTCGAGTCACAAGATCGAGTGACTCCACCTCTTGGTGATTCAATCACTTTGTATGTCTTTAAATCCGGTAAGTGCTTTATTAGATAATTAAGTAAACAGCATTAGAAGTAACAGTATAGGTGTTAACTTACTGGTGCTGTGGGAACTGCCGATGCTCCAAAGGGTGGTCTCATTCTGGGCTGAGAAAACATCATTGGTTGTTGTGGCATCATTGGTACACTTGTTCCAGCAGGGGGCTGAATGAAGATGCAATTATTAGTATGCCCCACATCAATTTAAAACTCATACATGCTCTCTCAGTGTTCCACTTACCATCCCAAATCCTGCTACAGGTTGAGAAACAGGGCTGCCGCCTGCTACAGGTGTGGCACTACTCACTGGAGTCCCCGTTCCCTGCTAAAATGAGTAACAAAACATAATGGGCATTACCCTCCAGACAAGAGTGGCAACAATGTATGAAAATATTTTGGCCAATTAGATGTATGCAATGAACAGCTGCATTAAAATGTTAAAGAGCAATTACTACTAAAACCGGTCAAATAGGTATTTTTTCCGAATGCCTAAAAATGGAGGAAACTTTTTTTTAAAGTGTTCCTATATCATATAACATGGCGTACTAAGATACTTTATAGAAATATATCAAAGATAGACCCTGTACAGAAGAAAATCTTTCTTTTATAAGTACAACACTTTTCCAATTCTGAAAACGTAGCCCTGCACTTGTAAAAAAAAAAAAAAAAAAAATTAGTTACTCAGAGGTTTCCATTAGAGTAGATCTACTCCTGTAAAGAGTGGGTGTAATAGGGTAGGTATACCCTGTAATTTTCTGCACACCCACAAATATCATTTTGTGAGCATTCAAATTCCATTTTTGATCACGTATCACACAGGAAAAGTTGTTTTTATCTCATGTAAAGGGCAGCATGACATCCATTTCCAGCGTTGGAAGTAAACATGCTTCCAATACTGATGGGATTGTACAAGACCACGAGGAAAATATAGCTCAAGTGGAAGGGAAAAAAGTTGGGCAATGCATTTGCACTCGCACTGCAGACGGTCATACAAATATTTACACATTTTCACATTAGAAAATGGAATGCAGAAAAGATTTTCAGATGTGCACCTGCAAACCACAGACAGTGCCAGGTTTTCTGGTGTACCTGTGGGAAGCTTACTCAATTCCCCAAAGTTGTAAATCTGCACCATTGCTACACTCTCATGTGCCTGACCTTTCAGAATCTGGACCATAGCCTTCAGTTTCAGAACAAAGCATTTGCCCTAATTTTTGATTCAGTATTTTGAAATAGTCTTATTTTTAAGGACATTTCCTTTACAATGGTTAATACTAGAAACAATGTTTACATGCAGAGATATGACTTAGATTTTTGTGAATACAAATACTATACCAGTGGCGCACTTGGTGATGCACCAGAAGACCATGTGGCAGGTGCTACTTTTGGTTGCCAGTTTGCTCCTCCTGTTAACTTCTTTTCACCAGCATTCCATTGTAGATCTCCCCTAGTACAACGAAAAGAAAAATAAAGAGGTAAAGGGCCTAGAATATTCTAGCCCGTAAAAATAAAATCAGGTTCCATGGTTCAAAAGCGTTACAAAAATATTCTTTTATCTGACTAGGAACCTCCAATGGAATTTACAGGTAACATGCAATGAGTTGGAACGTTCAGACAGAAATCAATTGTATTATGGGGGTTAAGTATTCTACACAAAATATGCATCCTTAGAGATGTGTCATGGTATCTCAGGTTTTTGTGAGAGTGGACCAGATCTTCTAATCTAAAACTGAACAACTGAAAACTTCAAAGCAGGATACATACTTAGGCTCATGAAATTGTACCCTAATACCACCCTTATTGTCAACATCATTGTATATCTTTTTACATAGTAACATTGTCATTCAATCCCCACCTTGCAGGAATTAGCTCACTTTAATTCTCTGCCTTCTCTCCTTCCATCTACCTTCTTACTTCCTTTGACATGCTTGCTGTCTAGGTGGTCTTTCACTGATCTCCATATTTTCTGATGTCACACTTTTCTTCCTTGTTCACTTTCACTGTCAGATATTTTTCGCTATCTGGCCTCTATTATTTCCACCCACTGATTTCCAGATGTTTTGGCCAACATATGTTATTTGTTTATGATGAGGGGAGAACGGGATAAAGGAGCTTCAAGTGTAACTGGGCACAGAGGGACACACTGTGGGACATTTAACAAGGCGGTCGACTGCGTCTGTACACTGACTGTAGTGTGTGCTAATGAGTCAATTGCTGAGAAGAGCATCAGCAAACATCTACTCTTTATTAGTGCTATGGAGAAAGGGCCTTCTTGAAATGACTGCCACCTTCTACATCTTTACCTATGACTGACTCAGCAACAAAGTCCTAAAAGCATTACACGTTTCACCTCATTCAAAAGAATGTTTCATGGAAAATCACTGGATATTCTGTGCACTTCAGGAAAATCCTAAATCCACAGTAAAGGAACATTTTATTAATATTAATGTTGCATGCAACAATGCAGCCCCAACCTCATTCAGGTTCCAAAAGGTTCTAAAACTCTGCGTGGCAGCCATCACACAAAACACCTGAATGATAGTAGTACTCTCACTGTATTTAAAAATCCAAATCATTTTTAAAGTGCCCCAGAGCCTACCAGTGAATCAAGGATCTAGAATAGGAAAATCTTCACTTGTTTCCTGCATGCCAAAATGGTCTTTGGATTCATGGTGTACTTAGTTTACTCCATAGTTTAGTAGGTAAAATACATTTCTACTTGTCTACCTTCTTCTAAATGAGACATTTATTAGAAAAGATTTGTCAGATGAACACACAAATTTCAGATCAATAACTTTGGATTTTTCTGTTTCAAAGGGCTAGGCCAATTCTATAGACTGCAATGCTTTACAGTGCAAAACATTAACCTTTTTGCAATTGAAAGGAGTCAGGCGCTGAACGAAGAGGACTAACACAAACATCTTATGTTCCTCTTAGGGTGTCGATAACTATTCTTGCTGCCTGGTTCAAGATCATTTCTAGGAGATGTAACAATTCCAAAGATGTACAAAGAGATGTAATAATCAATACTGGCTCCAATGACTGCATAAGCCACCACAGCTGACAGTTCTAGGACAGAGCAAGACCAATCATCCACAGCACCCTGAAGGTCCCACATTTACATTAACGTGCTTTTGTTCAAATTCCAGACATATGTCCTAAGTTTGAGCCTGAGGGACTGTTGTAATGTTTAAATATTCAATCAGAATGAATGGATTGGCACCCCTTACCTACATCAGTATGTCTGCAGGTCAACATAGAAGAAACTCACTTTTGTTGTGTACAATGAATCCCCATAAACAAAATGGAGTCTTGCAATATTGCCAGGGATTTTTCAAATCACTTGCATATTTTCATCATACATGTAATGATGTTCCATTCTTCTATAGTGCTGGAATCCCATCCAAGGAGCACCAGAATAAATGGTGACTCAAGAGCCTGGAGCTCAAAATATGCTAGGCTTCCAATGATTTTCAATTAAAAGGTTATAATGGAAATCAGGCAACAGCTTGGGAACAACATCAGATCAACTATGCTTTTCCTCCAAAGAGGGGTAATTCATACCCTTTTTGTAAATTTGATACCTCTGAGGTTCAGAAAGACATTTCAAGGAGGTTTGTAAATATATATGCTCAGACTAATCACTGTACAGCACTCAAGGAAAAGTAATGAGGGTACCATGCAATTTCTAATGTTCTAATTATATTTATCAACTCCTGCTGAATGAGTGATTAAAACTTCAATTTTCTCGTGAAGTTACATGGAGAGACTAAAGATACTAGCTGGATTTAATCTTGTCTCAAACTCTATGCAAGGGCAGGAACAAGCTAAAACTGATGGTGGCATTCATCTTGAGCTCTGGATGACAGATATACATCTTCAATTTCTCTACTGATCCAGGTGAGCAAGATAGTCCTGAGAGCACAGAATACAGACATGAAGGTCTGGAACATAAACCAGTGTGTTCATCTCATGACTGGCTGGATCCAGGACTAGATCTAGTGACCTTTTCACTGGTATGGCAGTGGCTGTACTGCCTGGTCAATAGAGGATTGGTTGTAGTAAACTTACAAATGAACTCTGATCCACTGAGACATTAGGGATCCTTCCAAAGTGAACTGTGACTCGATATGTGCTGGATCGAGTAGCAAGGATGTTCCCCAAAGCAATGTGGAGTGGGATAACTTTCACTGTCCCAAGGGCTGTTTTTAGCCTGAACGTTTGTGGGTCTGTAGGTAAAGGAACAGAATTGTGCTGGTGTGTGCGAGCGTCATGGCAGAGATGTCCAACTTTGCAGGACTCGAGGTACAGCTTGATGCCTGCTTGTCAGTCTTATTGGTCTGGCTTGATACACTGGAGATATGGCAGACAAGGCACAAAGGTGGAGTTCTGCAGGCATCGAAGAGTGAGATCCCAAAAGGAACACAGGAAACATGCAGAGGGATAAATCCCAAGAGAAAGGTGAACTGACACTCAGAAGTGCAGAATGAGCACTTCTGTGATCCACTAGCACTTTCCATGTCACTTTAAATTAAACCAACAGGGCTTTAGCCTCCACATGCTTAGCTCTAAAGGCCAAATGGGAGAATTTGATGAAGAGAAATGTGTAAGATAAGCAAGCTTTATAACTGATAGAGGTTTGTCTTCTAGTTCTAGAGCACTATATGTTTTCAGTGTATTATACAAGTAAGAAGTTGGAGAACTTAAAAGGTGGGCCGAGGCTTGATTGGTAAAACTGGACACCTCAACAAGGAGGTATGGATAATCAGAGGGGACAATTTCACCTGAGAATCTTGCTAGTCGCGTCCAAGATTCCTGCAGATGGCATGTAGAAGAACAGGGAGGAGTTTCTGTGGAACCTATCTGGTCAACATGAAGACTGAACTCACTCAATTGTTTGCTGTTTTTACAGTAAGCTCTTAGGAAAATCCTAGATGGGAGCTAGTCCTAGTGAGGCGGTCATGGTAATCCTGAGGCTGGCAGATCTAGGGGACTTGGTTTTGGAAGTTCTATCTGCCATAATTAAGTCTTTAGTGGAGGAAAAGATGTGACAGTGTTTCCCATTTAAGCACAGAGACAGTATCCACAAAAGGTTCTTACTGTTAGTCAGGAAAGACCTGGACATGATTAGCATCAAAGTAAAAACTGAAAGTATGAACTTGTGCCAAGAAATACACCAAGTGCGCCACTGGTATAGTATTTGTATTCACAAAAATCTAAGTCATATCTCTGCATGTAAACATTGTTTCTAGTATTAACCATTGTAAAGGAAATGTCCTTAAAAATAAGACTATTTTTAGATAGTCATACGGGAGAATATGCCTGACAAAGATTGTTGGTTTCCTGCCACTTCCATAGTGGTTTCTTTGTAAAGGTTTTGGTGTCCATAGCTGTCCATGAACAGGTTAGCTAGATCAGGGGTGAATCCAGCCCCCATGCTTATACCTTTCTTCTGTAGATAGAAGGTAGCCAAGAACTGGAAAAAGTTATTAGTTAGGGTAAGCCTTGTATGTTTGACAATAAAGTATGTAGGGACAGCATGTGAAGGCTCTCTCGTGTCTATAAAGCTGGATATAATCTTGAAAGCCTTCTGCTGTGGAATGTTAGTGTAGAGTGCCTGAATGTCTAGAGCGACCAAAAGTCAATTAGCATGATCAAATGGTAGGCCCTCTATCTATTGGATGAGATGCATACTATCATGTGTGTATGAACATGCCAATGGAACAAAGGGTTTGACAAAGAGGTTCCAGCAGAGAACCACATCCTCAGATGATGGGACGCCCAGGCGAATGAGTCAAGGCATTATGCATCTTGGGCAATGTGTAAATGACCGGGGTCCTGGGATGTTTGGTGTTCAAAAACACATGTTCTAGTAGCTAGGTATCTACATTTGTCCTGAAGAAGAGACCCTTTTAATCTCACATTGCAGGGTCGAAGCACTGACTTTATATCAAACCCTTATTTATCTATTGGAAGGACCTTCAAGTTTTGTGGAATCACGTGATTTTATTCTTGGATACGCAATCTATGTCCTGCTGGTTGATGACATTTGTGTGCTGTGCACTGATACATATCATTCACAATGTATCAACTGATTACTTTTGCTCTGTGCCATCACCTGCAGCACCTTTAAGATTAGCAGAAATTGTCATATGTAGAGCTTTGAATATGATTAATCTAATAATTAAATTTGGTGACTTTTTTATACATTCCTTTTGTCACTTTGAGAAGTAATTTGTGTTCTACCAATACTTGTATTGTTCACCTCTGTTTAAACAATCACCTTTGGAACGAACTTTTTTCTATAATATCTTCCACATGTGACCATTTTCTACTAGAGAGATTTGAGTTCTGTGAAAAATGCACAAAATAACTGAATCTGTGTATCCGTCGGAAGCATCTAACTTACCCTTTACCAACATTATCCACCAGGAATCTTCAAAAGACACATTGGATTTGTGCATCTTTTTCAACCAATTCACCACAACCCCTGGAGCTACTTGGGCCTGAAGGAAGGATGAACAGTCTTCCAATGGCGGAGCTAAAATACTTAACCCTTTCTGCAAAGAATTGGGGTTCACAAGTCTCCTTTCTATTTTGGGAAAAAGGAACAGAAAGGAAACCTGAAGAAGCCCAGGGGTAGAAGGAGGCATGTCTGCTTTGGCGAAAGAAGGCAAAAGTGAAGTAAATCTAGCATAGGCTTCAGAAAACAGAAACAGGCCAGTGGAACCAGAACACATGTTGCAAGATACGGCAGTAGGAAGGGGAATGTGGACAGGGACACACCCCTAGTATAGAAAACTAACTTCGTGCATTAGTCATCTTATCTTACATCAAGAACAAAATCCCACTGCACATCTACTCTCTTGGAAAAGAGACAGGTCCCCTGCACAGCTGCCACATTGTGCACCACAGCCTCAAGTTACACCTAGCAAGCTTTAGTATTTTTGACCCTACATCAGCAAAAATGACAACCATGATCATGCTGGGAGGCATTGTGTTTTTTTTTTTTTTTCCCCAACATGGAGTGAGACTCAGACCAGAATGTGCTACTGTCGCATCACAAGGACTGCCAGTGGTGGCAGCGCTAACCTTTTAGTCAGCAGGGCAGGCCTTTTTACTTTTTCCCATGCTCACACTTTGAACACACACTATACCTGGACGAGTCGTCAGTGAAATAGCAAAAGTGCAGAACTACCAATACTAGTTGTGGTTCAAAACTAAGGGAATACATAAAGTCTGCCTGCAACTTGGGTATAAACATTTGTCTGAAACTTCATGTTAGTGTCCAAGATTTACGGACCAGAAGCCTAGGATCCCACTGAAGACCAAGAGAATCCCTAGAGCACTAGGGTTGGGGTGAAGCTCACAACTCCCCTGGACCAGGTTTAGAATGAGTAACATGGGATATCAACCACTCTACCGGGAGGGGTGGCCAGGACCCCACTTCTGGGGAAAGAAGTGGTCAACTGCTGAGATGGAAACTGGAACTGCCTTTGCAAGAGGAAGACACTGCTTTGAAGGAGATGGACTAAGGAGTGTAGGTGGGACAGATGGATGCTGCCACATGGAGGAGATCGGCACTGCTGATCTGAGAGTGAGGGTTGAGGCCCTGTAAGTATCTTCAGCCCTTGCAGTGACATCAACCTCCTTAATCAGAGGGAGTCAGGGAACTCGCCAGAGCAAGTTTATTTTCCAAACATCAAATGGCAACAAGCAGACAGGTGCCAAGTTAAGTCAGCTACTGTCCACATTTGAATACCACAACTGCAACCAAGGGTTGGCACCTAGCTTGCTTGGGTAAGATGTGGTGACTCGGCCTGGGGAGGAGCTGTAGCAGCAAGACTACTAGGACCCCAAGCACTGCAACCCAACTGCAGTGAGAGAGAAAGTTATCCTTGCTTGGTGGGTTATACAGGGGCACACCATTAGACAGAAACAATGGAAGGCACTAGACGGATGAGGAGGAACATGGAGGCAGGGAAGACACCGGCCGCAGGGCGCTCCACAATGACTTCAACATTGAACTTAAGTTAGCGTCCAGTTCTAGTGTGGCGGTATCCCTTAAGATGAATACCGACCAGAGGGAAGGTACTGGTGAACCCCGATGCCCCTCCACACCCATCGCATGTGCACACTCCTTGGGGCAAAAATGTTGGAGCTGTGTTATCTGCTTCTGTGTAGGAATGAAGCTTCTGTGAGACGCAGAAAAGCCTGTCAAGCTTGTTGCGGGGCGGGGAAGTATAAAGGCAGGGACAGCACCAGCTTGTGCAAGGCATATTGTTGTCTATCACGCCAATATGGATGAGAAACCAGGAGTGTGGTGATTGTGCCCACCAGCCTGTCAAAGCGAATGATGGATCATGCTCATTCCCAGCGGCCTTCATTTTTCGGTCAGGTGCAAAAAACTGGTCTACATTCAAAAGGGTTTGCACAGTCAAGACTCTCAGTGAGTGGGAAGGAGGATATAAGGGGCCTCCGTAAAATTCCACCAGCAACAGAGGCTGTGGTTTCTAATATCTTGCTTAATCCTGACATTGCAGACAAAAAGAAGCAGGTTTCTGCCCCTTCAGGAGCATCTATCAATGGGTACACACTCTGGTCTAATTGGCAGATAACACCAGAAAACTTGCAGTGTGATCCCCTAGTTGTGTCTAAGCCTAGTTGGAGGAGGAGACTGAATTGGGATATCGCAAAAAGGCAATCCAGGTAAAGTGGGGGAGTACCGAGACTTACGGCGTGGAATGTGGCCTAAAGTTCCTTAGAACAGGACTACCCTTTCCCCAAATTCTTTTTTTTAGAATCATGGAGAAAAAGGGTAAAAGTTCTACACAGCAGGAGGGGCTCACAACGTCTAAGGTTTCTTGTACAGCAAAGGAGGATACTGAGGCCAAACTATATTCCAACTCGGTTCTGAATACTATTCCTGTGAATAATAGAGTTCAGGTACTAGATCAAGAGACTAGTTTGAGTTATATTGGTGGTTCTGCTACCACAACAGCTATTACTTCTGCACCCTAGTAATCTCAGAATCTTGAGAAACTGGATGTGACCCAAAATAAGGTATCAACAAGCCTCCAGAAAATGACACCATGCAGGTGAGCAGTTTTTTATAGGTTTCAAACAAGAGATCATGCAAAACGTTGAGGTGTCCGAATGGAATTAGATAGAGACTGAAGGGACTTGTCAGGCTCTATGGGTCAAACATGATGACCTAACCTTATATATACACAATGCTTAGAAGAACAGGTGGAACAGGCAACCCAAGGGTTAACAAAAAAACTAAACAATGCAGAACTGATATGCCAGAATTGATAAATGAGTAAAGATATGAAAGATCAGAAATTCACCAGAAGGTAAAACTTGAGATCCTAGATGTCTGAGAGGACGCAGAAAGGACAGACTTGAAGAGGTTCTGTATTAGGCTTCTGAGAGAAGGAATTTCAAAAGACAGACCAGATATCAACCTAGAGGCAGAAATTCAGCAAATTCATAGGGATCTCTTTAAGCAAAATCCTAATCGTAAGGTGTTGGACTTTTGCTTATGCAGGGTCATCCCCAGTCTTTTTTCGCCTCCTGCCTCCTATTTTTTTCTGACATGTTGCTGTTGGCTTTTCAACTCTGAGCACTTTACCACTGCTAACCAGTGCTAAAGTGCATATGCTCTCCTGTTTAAATTGTATGTAAGTGGTTCATCCATGATTGGCATATTTGGATTACTAGTAAGTCCCTAGTAATGTGCACTAGAGGTGCCAGGGCCTGTAAATCAAATGCTACTAGTGGGCCTGCAGCACTGGTTGTGCCACCCACATAAGTAGCTCTGTAATCATGTCTCAGACCTGCCCCTGCAGTGTCTGTATGTGTATTTTTACACTGTAAATTCGACTTGGCAAGTGTACCCACTTGCCAGGCCTAAACCTTCCCTTTCCTTACATGTAAGGCACCCCTAAGGTATGCCCTAGGTAGCCCCAAGGGCAGGGTGCAGTGTATGGATAAGGTAGGACATATAGTAATGTGGTTTATATGTCCTGACAGTGAAATACTGCCAATTTCGTTTTCACTGTTGCAAGGTCTGTCTCTCTCTCATAGGATAATATGGGGGCTACCTTTGAATATGATTAAAGTGTAGATTCCCCTAGAGAAGAGATGGACAGGTGGAGTTTGGGATCCCTGAACTCACAATTTAAAAATGCATCTTTTAGTAAAGTTGATTTTGAGATTGTGCGTTTGGAAATGCCACTTTTAGAAAGTGAGCATTTTCTTGCTTAAACCATTCTGTGACTCTGCCTTGTTTGTGGATTCCCTGTCTGGGTCAGTCTGACAGTTGGGTTGTTTTTCACCTCACACCAGACAGTGACACAAAGGGAGCTGGGGTGTGATCTGCATTTCCTGATTAGCCATCTCTGCTAGGAGGGAGGGGTGGAGTGGTCTCTCTCATCTGAAAGGACTGTGCCTGCCTCTGACAATGCTGTCTCCAGCCCCCTGGTGTGTGTCTGAGGCCTTGCCTGGGCAAGGCAGGATTTCACAAGAAGGTGTGAGTCCCCTTTGAAGGAAGGTGACTTCAAAGACTAAAATGGGTATAAGAAGGGCACCCAAACTTACAAACTTTAGAAACACTTCTGGAATCAAGGGGAACCTCTGCCTGGAGAAGAGCTGATCGCTGAGGAACAAGTGCTGCCCTGCCTGTGACTGTGCTTTGTGGAGCTTTCCTGCAGTGCTGCTTCTGCCAGAGTAAGAGGGCAAAGACTGGACTTTGTGTGCCTTCCATCTTGAAGAAGAAATCTCCAAGGGCTTGATGTAGAGCTTGCCTCCTGTTGTTGAAGTCTCAGGGATAGCAAAGACTTCTTCCTGCCAGCACCGGGAGTCTCTGGAGAGACCCCTACTCTGCTCTGTGGTGCCCTTCCAGTTCCTGGGACCCTGAAAGGAGAGGCTGGCAGCCTAAGGACAAAAATACACGCACCGAGCACCGTGCGGAGAAAAGATCGACGCGAATCCGATCGCGGCTGAGAAAACGACGCGACGCCGGTTCCGCAGCTGAGAAACGACGCCGCAGGAAACGCGACCGAAAAACCGACGCCCGGAGCAGGAGAAACGACGCGCAGCATCGCTGACGGAGGCTGAGAGATCGCACCCTGCGCCGCGGGACTTTCGGATCGTCGTGTGGCTGGCTTTTTCAACGCGCACCGCCGTGCCGAGTTGTTTTCGACGCACACAGCCGTGCAGGGTTACTTTCGACGCACACCGCCCGTGCGGGGTTATTTTTGACGCAAACCAGGTACATTTACACGCTAGCAGCGCTAGTGTGTTGTTACAACTACCTAAAGACTCTTTTTATTTTAAACCTTTAAAAAATCATAACTTGACTTGTGTATGTTGGATTTTTGTCGTTTTGGTCTTGTTTTGTCTAGATAAATATTTCCTATTTTTCTAAACTGGTGTTGTGTCATTTTGTAGTGTTTTCATTAAGTTACTGTGTGTGTTGGTACAAATACTTTACGCCCAGCACTCTGAGGTTAAGCCTACTGCTCTGCCAAGCTACCAAGGGGGTAAGCAGGGGTTAGCTGAGGGTGATTCTCTTTTATCCTAACTAGAGTGAGGGTCCTTGCTTGAACAGGGGGTAACCTGACTGTCAACCAAAGACCCCATTTCTAACATTGGTGACCAGCGGTGGGATTGGACTTGTGTTTGTACTTGACATACAGTAATTAAGTGTACACTACTGTTTTGATCTCAGACCACTACGTGACCACATACTACTTGTTTGGTGATCTTTTGATTTTTCTCTTAAGGACTCCTTTTTGTTCTACTTCCATGATTTTGCTGATCCCTTGACTGATTCTTTTTACTTCATTGGGAAATTATTTTTTTCTGCCTTTTGGAACTTTGCACTTGTGACCATCATGTCTCAATCTGGAGATGCAACAGCTGGAGCTGTGTTTGAAATGGAGAAACTGAAGGAGTACTCAGTTGCTCAATTGAAACAGTTCCTTAAAGATCTTGACTGTCCCACTGAGAGCTCCACCAGGGAGGGGGAGCTGCAACAGGCACAGAGGGCCTGGGTGACAATCAAGAAGGCTGGAAGGCACACAGAGGAGGAGAATATGGGGGGGGAAGTGCAGAGGATACACAGTGG